>NC_041711.1:1198709-1326209 GCF_900700375.1 Denticeps clupeoides
GACAGGAAGTCGTGTCCACGTTTTCCCCTTGTGAAGAAATTCCAGATCCGAACGTCTGAGCTGCTGCTCTCGGA
Source organism: Denticeps clupeoides (assembly GCF_900700375.1). NCBI lineage: Eukaryota > Metazoa > Chordata > Actinopteri > Clupeiformes > Denticipitidae > Denticeps > Denticeps clupeoides. Next base: position 1,198,784 of record NC_041711.1, read on the forward strand.
ATAACCAAAGCACGATTTACACTCATCGCCATTTCTAGCCACCGCAGAACCATAGACAGGCCGGGGGAACTCGTATTCATGTTAAATAAGGAGTTAAATAATCCCACAAAGTCACATTTACATGTCCGGGTAAGCCCAACGTTCAACCAGCGAGGACTCAGTTCCTCACTCGCTCCAGACCAATGGAAGAAAGATTGAACCATGATTGGTTGGGGTAATGGCGGTGGTTGCCCAAATTGCTCCCTTGAGCCACCCCTATTTTTAATTTACAATTTTTAATTTGCAGAGTAGACCCATGGGACTGATGCGGCAGGCAGCATGGAAGTCATAAAGTGAAGTGATTGTCACTTGTGATACCCAGCAGCACAGCACACAGTGCACACAGTGAAACGTGTTCTCTGTATTTAACCATCACCACCCTTGGCACCATGACAGGCGCCCGGGGAGCAGTGTGTGGCGGATCGGGATTCGAACCGGCAACCTTCCAATTACGGGGCCGCTTCCTTAACCGCTAGGCCACCACTGCCCCATATTGCATGATGGGAGATGCAGTCATGGATCTCCATGTCTAATATGTAGATGGTAAAAGGGTCTTTTCAGGACAAGTTTGATGTACTAAAACAATGTCAACCGGTCTTCCTTGTCCTTCCTTGTCAGTCGTCTTCTCGCGTCCTCATCGTAAGACATGGCAGTAGTGAGAGAACCGTCCCTTCGCCGCATCGGAACCCTGTCCAGGAGCAGATCTGAGGGGACGCTGATCGATCTGGAGGACTCCAGCAGCAGCCCTCAACATGGTAAGGTCATTTTCATTCATGCTCACCAGATTGTAATTGTAAAAAAACTTTTTTTAATTGTAAAACTTTTGCTTTTGTCAGGGAACCTCATTTCCTACAGTGACGCGGCCGAGAATTCTGATTGGTCGGCTCAGATGGCTGAGGCCCAGCACACAAAAACAACCAATCCCTTCTGGAACAAACTGTCTGGCTCCAACCCTTTCTTAGATGATATTGTTCAGAGAACCTCTGAGGCCAAAGACCTCTCTGGTGCCCAGAATGAAGACTCGGTCAGCTCGTCTTCGGACGAGAACAACTTCAGCCACGCTTTGGAGTGGAAGCGGAAGTCCTTCAATCGCTCAGCGAGGTGGAGAAGCGCTTCTGACGTCCTGGAGGACCTGCGGAACAAGGTCCCGAAAAGAGAAGCTCGACCGAGCTCCTCCGGCCTGTTCATGAGCCCAGACTTTGAGTGGTTGAAGAACGACCGAGAGGCCTACAAGATGGCATGGCTCAGCCACAGGCAGCTGACCCGCTCCTGCCTGGACCTCGGCGTGATCAGCCAAAGCCCGGGCTGGGCGCAGACGCAGGCTGCAGACACGCACGCCGTCGGCAGGGTGGACTGTGGCGGTGGCTCGGTGGAGCTTCCCGACGCCGGCATTGCCGCCCATGTACCACAGGGCCACGTCCTCCTCGGAGAAGCCCAGGAAATCAGCCTCAAGGCCCACCTGGACCCACCCAAAGGCCTCAACAACAGCTACATAAGCACAGTGAGTCCCCTCCTGGAGGTTAGCGTGAGCAACCTCAACGTCAAAGAAAGCATCTTGCTGGAGATGAAGCTGGCCGCAGAAGTCAAGAAGGATCCCCTCAGCCAGGTCATGACCACTTTTGTGGGACTTGTTGCCCATAGGAAGGAAGGGTCATATCAGAAGGTCAGTGAGTGCAGTGTTCTGAAGAACACGTTAAAAATGAGGCTCGGTGACCTCAGGCCGCGTCAGTACGTCATCGCGGTGGCGGAGGCGTCCCTCCTCCAGCCGCCGGCCTCTTCGGTGTGGGACTACCTGGAGCGGCGCGTCGCGGTGGCGGTTTACGGCCCCAAGCACATCCATCCGTCCTTCAGAGTGCTCATCCTGGTGTCTTCTCACAGCAGCATCCCACAGAAGCTGCCCTTTTCGGACCCTCAGAGGGGCAGCCGGAACCTGCCGCCGCTGCTCCTGCATCTGTGGGGGAAGGAGGAGTTTAGCCCAGGCGGCCTGAGGGATCTGCATTTTTCCACAAGTGTTGCGGGTTCGAAGTTCGAGGTAAAAGCTGGACGCCAAGTGGTCACCGCGGACCAGCTGAAACTGGGCGAGGCTCTTCACTTGCCGCTGGAACTCTCAAAAACGCTGAGTGGCGAGATGAGCCCCTTCGACCTCGCCGTCTCGGTGTCAGACTCCAAGGGACTGGTCCTGACCAGCTTCTCTGTGACGTCCCCTGATGCTCCTCCTCTTAGGTGTGAGAAGCAGGCCTTCAGAAGAGCTGACAAACGGCGGGAGGTCAGATCCCTGCTGATCCCTGAGGAGGGCGTCCAGGAACACGCCACATTCCAGGACCGGCCAGTTAATGCCCAGTGGTACGGCGTGGCGCTGAAATCGGTGCTGCGCCAGCCCAGGGTGGAGTACCTCCTGGAATATTTCAAGGGCGACACCGTGGTGATCCTCTCCATGGAGAAGGTGCGGTCGGCCGGTCAGTCCAAGGTGAAGGAGTGGTACATAGCCTGCCTCCGGGGAAGGATCGGCCTGGTGCACAGCAAGAACGTCAAGCTGATCACCCGGGAGCAAGTCATCGACTTCTCCGGCCTGAAGGTCACGGCCCAGACCCTGCTGGACAACATGACGCTGCCCTTCAAGAAGCTGACGTACATGTACGCCGCCATCCAGACGCTGGTGACGGAGCGCGTGTCCAGCTGGGCCGCCTTCGCCGGGGCGCTCGGGTACTCGGGCGCCGCCGTGGAGACGATGGTGCGGAGCTACGCCGAGACGGAAGCCGAGAAGGTGGCCTGCGTGCTGGAGAAGCTCAAGGAGGACTGTCACACGGACAAGCGCCGCAGAAAGTTTCAACATGAACTTATGATTGTAAGTGTTCCTGCCCCGCTTAGTTCCTCTTCTTTTCTTTTTTTACTGGTTTACTGATAACTATAGTTTGATTTGGCGGCCTGTCTTAATTTTAGTCTTTATTTGTCTTAGTCACGTCAAGACTGGTTTTAGTCTACTCAAGTTTCAGTTTTAGTCAACGAAAAATTGTATTTTAGTCTTTTTTTTTTTTTTGTAATAAAATTCTATTTAACCCAGTCAATATAGTAAAACAGACAAAAACTATTTATTTTAATCAAACCCATTTCATAAATAGAACAAGGTTATGTTATTATTATATTGTTATTACGTTATAGACTAAATAATCGACATCCATTCCGCAACACAGAAGACAATCGGATTTTTTTAGGGTGGTAGTAGCCTAGTGGGTAATACACTCGCCTATGAACCAGAAGACCCGGGTTCGAATCCCGCTTACTACCATTGTGTCCCTGAGCAAGACACTTAACCCTAAAAATTGCTCCAGGGAGACTGTCCCTGTAACTACTGATTGTAAGTCGCTCTGGATAAGGGCGTCTGATAAATGCCATAAATGTAAATGTAAATGTTTTTCAGTTTTTTTTCGACAAACATTCCGTTTCTTGTTTTTTTTCTCCCAGCCACCACCATATATCTATAACCCACCACAAGCCTTCTGAAATATAAGTAATGTGTTAACGGGAACTGAGGAAGTGATGTCATCTGTGCCACCGGATGGGAGAAAGAGATACCGAATTATAATAATGACGCGATTAAACAAGAGGAATTAACGTCTCGTCTCATTTTCGTCAACAAAAATAGTTTTTATTTTGTGAATGATATTTAGTCTTTTTTTATTCATCAACAATATTACACAATATATTTTATAGTCAAGTGAGCAACATTTACTTCTATTGTCATTTCATAAAGGTTAATTGATGAAGATATTTCATCCAAACTGCTGCTTACGTGAAAAATGTTTATTGTTTAAAGGGCCTGCTGAAGATGGATGCCCAGGGCCTGGTTGCACATCTGATCCAGAACACCGTGATTTTGTCCACGGCAGTGGAACTCGGGGTCAGGTGGAGAGAGCTGGCGGAGCGGCTTGGCCGGCTCTCCGGCGCTCAGATCGCCGCCTACGAAGCCCCTCACCGGGGAAAGAGCGGAGAGGTCAGCAGCCAGGTGAGTCCCGGGACGTTCTGACGCGTGGGAGTAGGAATTCCACCGCGTTCCCCACTGAATCCACCTCATTTCCCCTTGCCCAGTCCATGTGGAAACCCGCCTACGACTTTCTGCATCTGTGGAGCATGCGCTATGGGGAGGGCTACAGAGACATGATCCAGGACCTCCACCTGGCCCTGGACAAGATGAAGAACCCAGTCACCAAGCACTGGAGGCAGATCACGGGCGCCCTCATCACAGCCAACTGCATGGAGATCCTGAGCGCCGCCGCCTTCCCCAAGCTCGATGGCGTGTGACCTGGAGCCCCAAAGGGGGACCCGTCAACCTGTCAGTCAAGGAAGGAGCACCTGTGGATCAGGGGTTTGACAATGCAGTTTGGTAGATGAATCAATTTATTAAAACACTCACAATTCAGCCTACTGAAGTAAGTTAAACTGAAAACGTTTTATATTTTTTTTATATAGAATTCCTCTTTGATTCTTAACAAAATAGAATCACATTTTATACACAAGAAATGTACCTCAGTCTGCCAATAAGTGCAAAATCCCTCAATTAAGTAAAAAAAAAAAAGTCCTCCACACACATGCAGATGGTGGAGCAGTTCCCTCATAGCCTCTTGATGACGTTACTGTAGGGCTTTACTCTATGAAGTCAGTTTTGAGTTTGATGTAGAATTATTACATAGAGAATCAACTCTATGTATAGATGGATAATATGTTGGTGGTTATACTGACAACGATTAAAAATTATTACTAATGAAAATGCCGGACAAAGGGGTCCAAATGCACCTATAACATCTCCCTACATGAACGTTAATAGATTATATTTACGTTAATATTAAAGGTCCCCTGACATGATTTTATATATATTTTTTATTTATATCGGTCTAATTGGTCCCCTAACTCAGCCTTGGTGCAGAATTACAGCCACTTTGGTCCAGTCCCACGATGAGGTTTCCCAGGATGCACCCTTTCGGTGTCTGTAGCTTTAAATGCTAACGAGGAGGACAGAGGAGGAGAGCGGCCTATATAAGTTGAGGGGCATTCGTGGAAATGACATCATCAGCACCGTCCACCAACCACAATGGTTGGTGCGGACAGGAAGTTTTCTCTGCCGTTTTTCAGTAAAGAAAAATTCCCCTTATGACAACATAAGGGGACAAATTCCAGATTTGGCGAAGCAGAATGGCCATAGACAGGCCAGGGGAATTCATATTAATGTTAAATAAGTTCACAAAGTCACATTTTCATGTCAGGGGAACTTCAATGGACCTCACAATGTGTACCGTTCTGTCCTTGACCTGCAGCAGTATTGTGCCATAGTGCATTGTTACACCAATGTCTAGTATATATATTCCCACGTATGGGACTTTTTCCGTTTAAAACTGGCAGCAACTTCAGATCAGATTTTTTTTTTGCTGCTTTTACCAGTTTAATGTTCACTGTGCCATGTATTTTTTTTAATGCACCGATGACCCTTAAAACTACAGTTTTAAAATGTAATACGGACATAATGTGAAATCAACTGTGCCTTTGATTATGAATTTGGACATTTTTTCTCATGGGGATGCTCATGGTAATTGTAGTGTGCAAAATAATAAATAATTGTTCAACCACAGGGTCTACAGCCATGAGATCTTCTCCAGTCTCGCGGTGTTGCATTCTGGGTGATGAAGCCCTGTGCTGCAGTGCAGCCTCAGCGCTGTCAGTTCAGGCCAGTAAAGTCTCCCTGATGTGGCTGTTTGGACACGGCACCGTTCTGCGCTGACCTTAATGCTAATAAGGGACCAATTCATGTCACTCGGGGAGAAGCAAGGTCGCTGGCGGTGATGGCTCGTGGGTTGGGTCTGTTTTCTCTCCCAATTTGCATCTGCTCCCATGCAAAGCTTTCGCGAATTTGGTGGAAAACTCGCCACCGTTTCTTCAACGTTCACTGGAGCCATGAAAGCCTGCAGGTCCTCCTGATCCGTTCTGAGAGCGGCGGGACATCATGGTGACCCTGCTGCATCGCTGACACGCTCTTATTTGCCAAGGAAAATGTTGCGTGTGATTGATGGCTGGACTTGTGGGTTTAATTGAGTGGATTTCTTCAGGCCTTTTTAATTCTTACAGAGATTTGAGATTACAGAGAAGTTCAAATCTAACGCATGTAAATGTGTGACTTCGCTATATTTCACCACATCTGTTTATCTGGAATATGGGTATGAAGTGCATGATTGTAGGATCTTCTTCAGAGTGTATCTTGTGTGAAGAGCAGGACTTCCATGTTCCAGAGTTTGGCTTTCATCATGAAGACGATAATTCTTTTTTTTTTTTTTAGTGAAGTGATTGTCACATGTGATACACAGCAGCACAGCACACAGTGAAATTTGTCCTCTGCATTTATCCCATCACCCTGAGTGAGCAGTGGGCAGCCATGACTCTGCTCAGTGGCACCTCAGTGGTACCATGGCGGGTCGGGATTCGAACCGGCAACCTTCTGATTACGGAGCCACTTCCTTAACCACTAGGCCACCACTGCCCTCCAATTCGGACTCCATGAGCTCCTGTTCTGCTAATGAAGATGGAGGTCGGGCAGGGCCATCAGACGCTCCAGGATAAAAAGCTCGTCCTGCAGATGATGGACCGAAGCTGTCTGCTTCTCCGCCAGTGTTTCACAGGCCGGGCCGAGCAGAGAGTCGAGAACGTTGTCTGTTCTCCACGGCCTTTTAGGCTCAGTGAGGCGAGGACCCTGTGATTAATAGGACATGACGGCCCTTGTTGTGGGACCCTGAGCTCGGTGAAGAGAAGAATGGTCCAGTGTCCTGCTGAAGTCTTTACATAACACACGCATGCACACACACACACACACACACACACACACACACACACACACAGGCTATTGTTAGTCGTGCATTTATGAAAACGGAATCATCGTGGAGGTTCATGGGGAAAAAAAGGAAGACACTGAAATAACCCACCCCGCCGTGACCCAACGTGGTGCTGGTAAATGGGTGGGTGGGGCCCGAGGGCAGGTCGGGGTCGAGCACGTGACCGTGCCGTGGCATAAATGTGCGGGTCTGTGGAGGCGCCAGTCCGATGTGACGGGACCGGGACGCGGTGGAGCTTTGATGGTGCCTGGAGGAAAGCCGGCGCTGTGAAATGACGATGCCTGCAGGAGGATGTGCACCAGTCGGAAGATCATTTGGACTCTCGCGGTCCTGTCTGCGCTGCAGGTGGGGGTGGGCGTGTCCAGCATCGCGCTGGGGACGCTGGAGCTCCTCAGGTCCCCGGCAGGTGACATGTTGCCGGTGTGGAGTGGGGTGTGTGTAGGTTCACGGTCTTTCTTCTTCTTCTTTTTTCTACTTTAGATTAAAGAGACCACTCTTGTCATTGAGTGCTGTGTGTGTGTGTGTGTGTGTGTGTGTGTGTGTCTTCACTTGACTTAGTTTCTCCTCTGTGGACTCTGCGGGATGCTGTGTGCCAGGAAGCGCTCTGGATTGGTCGTAAGCTCTTAAATTATATCACTGCACACACACACACACACACAGGCAGAACCCGGACCCAGGAAGGTGCTTGTGGTGATGATGGTGATGCTCCTGGGGGGGTGTGTGTGTGTGTGTGTGTGCTCGGCAGATGATCGTGTTCACTGCCTGCTGCATCTGCGCCCTGATCGGGGGCATCCTGAACGTGCAGTTCCTGCGGACGCGTGCCCTGCACCCGCCCCGCCTGGCATCTCTGGCCCTCACCTGCCTGGGCATGTGCTGCTGCACCCTCAGCACCTGGCTGACCTGCCGGCTGGCCAGCACCGAGCAGCGGAGGATGTTTCTGGAGAGGGACCTGTCACTTCACCACTCTGTGGAGATGACTGAGAAGGTGACACTTTACCCTGACTGTCCCTGTCACTACTGATTGTAAGGTGCTCTGGATAAGGACGTCTGGTAAATGCTGTGGATGTGGAGTAATAAGTGTGAAGGTGACGTTGGTTCTTTTCATGCTTTTTATTTAAGGTTGAAGCCCCACACGTGGTAGTTTATTGAAATATGGCCACGCCCTGAGTGAGGAGAACTCATGTGAACGGGCGTTAAGTCACATGGTTTGATTTTAGACTCCATCATACATTTGCGCTGAGGATCTTCTCTCTGTTCTCAGCAGGAAGCTCCTGACAAGTTTGGCATGCCTCATGCCACCTACAATGGGAGAACCCCGCCCCCATGATGCACAGAGAGCTCCACCCTTCAGCCGAGTAGTGACTGGTGGCAGCTGGCACAGAATGGATTTAAATAAGTATTTTTATGAATATTTACTGAGTAATATTTTGTAACAGCAACAGCTCAGAAGAAGAAAGAACACCTGGTCATTCATTTAACCATACATTGTGATATTTTTGTACATTTTGTATGATACTTTCTCATATAATCACTTTGTGTGCCCTTCATTGGTATTATTTTTATTATAGCTGGTGTATATTAGAAGTAATTCAAATAAAATCATGAATTCTCAGACCATTTCTTTATTGTCTCAACCATTGGACATTTTATTAGAGGCAGAAGGTGGATGAATTAAATCATTATACCTTTCTTCAAGAATATTAATCTTAATATTAAGTATATGAACTCCAATTATTCTGGCATGGCCACGGTCACTCATGTCCCTTTAGGAGATTATGGTGTGTGTGTGTGAGACCTCATTTAAGAATTTACCTGGTGAGGCTCCATCGTCCACAGAGGAGCTTTTTTTGTGATTGCTCTAGGTTATGGCACAGGTTGTCCCCAGAGTGTGTTGTGAGGACATCTAGTCCAACCTACTGTCTCCGTAACCCTTTACCTTCACATTACCGGTCAAAACTTGATGACAGGGCTGGAAGGTGGCTCGTCCCGGCACAGGTCCCGTTGGAACAAGTGATGGTGGTGGACTGGAGGGTTGTTCAGCTCTCTGGAGTGCGGGAGGACAGAATCGTCACCGTCACCATCACCTTGACAACACATCTGCACACAGGAGTTGATGATTTGTGATAAGTGGACAATGTACCAAACCCCAAATCTTGCACCAAAGTCACAAGTATATGGAATCAGGCAGCTGCTGACTAATGTGAAGGGGTTTTAAAAATGTACAGTGTGTGTCATGCGTTCAGAAGTCGTGTGTAAAGCAGCTCTGCTGTATTTGTTCGTTTGTGGGTGGCAAATTTCTCACTCACTTCTTGCATATCAGCGTCAACACGAATGGCAGGGCCAGGGCTTGCAGCTCTCCTCCGAGCCGGATATCATGGTTGATATAACAGGTCACGTGATGTCAGATGTGTGCCCGTGGTTTGGCTTATTATTTTTATTTTGTGTCTTAGTAACCTGTTTTACATCTTTTAAGGATAAGTGCATGTGTTTTTTTTTTTTTTTTTTTTTCCTGTTGAAACATGTTACTTGGCTATTTATATATATATATAAAAATTGATATCGGGAAGTATATTATGCCTTTTTGCTCAGCTTTCATGAATAATATTTATGCACGTCACAGTCCCACGTGGGACCAGTGTTGGGAAACTGACTTTGGCAATGTGATTCGTTTAATTTAAAATGTAATGTAATAGTAGTGTAACTATTTCAATTACTTTAAAAAAAAAGTAATGAAACATTAATTTTGTAAATTATGAATTAATGTAGACTTTTTTTATGGCAGTGGTTATATAGCAACACTAAACACTGGTATTGTAATCATGGATACAGTAAGTAACTGTAATTAAATCAGACATTTTGTAATGGATTACAACTTCTTTGTAATTAAATTACAAATTAATTCCCAAATACGGTGACGGCCAAGCTAACACACTAAAGTAAACTGAACATGACTTGAATATCAACAATTCATATTAATCTTTGTATGTGATGCAGCCACATTTCACTGCAACAGCAGTATTCTAAAAGTAATCCTTAATTTTTTTTAAGGTAGCTGAATTGAGAGTGACGTGATTGTGAGTCACTGCAGCACAGCACACAGTGACAAGTGTCCTCTGTTTTTAACCATCGCCTTTGGTGAGCAGTGGGCACCATGACAGGCGCCTGGGGAGCAGTGTGTGGGGACGGGACCTCGGTGGCACCTTGGCACATCGGGATTCGAACCGGCAGCCTTCTGATTATGGGGCCGCTTCCTTAACCGCTAGGCCACCACTGCCCTCTAGGTAATCCAGTGCCTCCTTCCACCTCCTCTTCCTCAAATTTTCACACGTTATATAGCAGCAGTTAAGGTGCCACCACCCTTCAGATCAGGGTACTGTGACAAAAAAAACATGTAAAAGCATGGCTCTGCACAATGACAAATGATTTTTAATCACAGTAACAGACCTGGAGCATCCACAGCTGCCATTGGGCCAGAATTTTTTGTCATGGCCCAAAATGAAAGTGTGCCACGGTGGAATGTTTGGTGATCTCGATCCGTCTCGATCACCCTTGTCCAGAGCGACTTGCACTCAGTAGTGACAGGGACAGTCCCCCTGGAGTAAAGTGTCTTGCTCAGGGACATGATGGTAATAAGTGGGGCTCAAACCTGGGTCTTCTGGTTCATTCTGTGCACTCTGTTTTTCTGGTGCCCACTGCCAGACCCTTGCATAAAAGACGCCCTGAGCCACCAAGCTGGACAGAAACAGACTACAAAAGTCCAGGAATAAACACACTCCTCTACCTTCTCCTCCACCTCCACCAACACACTCCTCCTCTACCTTCTCCTCCACACTCCTCCACCTTCTCTACCTCTTCCTCCACCTTTTCTGCTTTCTCCACCACCACTTCCTCCTCCACCCCCTTTTCCTTGTCCATCACTTTCTCCTCCTCCTCCCCCCACCTTCTCACAACATCAGTTATTTTGAACATTATTGAAATTTAATTCCTCAAATTAGTTATCAAATTATCAAATCAAATAAATAAAGACATAGAGTTGGAGGTGTGTTAGAGAAGAAACACCACTGCCCCAGAGGAGTTGGAGGAGGAGTGTGAAGGTGAAGGAGTGTGTTGGTGTAGGTGGAGTTGGAGAAAAAGTGTGGAGGTGGTGGAGCTCCACACTCTTCCTCAACTTCTTCTTCCAACAACACACTCCCCCTCTACCTTCTCCTCTTCCTTCAACACCATCTCCACACTTTTTCTCCAACTCCACCTACACCAACATACTCCTTTACCTCCACACTCCTCCTCCAACAACACACTCCCCCTCTACCTTCTCCTTCACCTCCTCCTCTAACTCTATAGAAGACCAGGACCAAAGATTTTGGTCTATCCGAGTTGACTCTTGTTTTATTTCTGTGATTCCATTTCCCTATCACGCTATGTTTTTTTCTGAAAAGCGTGGTAGTGGCCTAGTGGGTAACACACTTGCCTATGAACCAGAAGACACAGGTTCAAATCCCTGAGCAGGACACTTAACCCTGAGTGTCTCCGGGGGGGACGACTGTCCCTGTAACTACTGGTTGTAAGTCGCTCTGGATAAAAGCGTGTGGTGAATGCTGTAAAATGTAAATGAATTTGAAGAAGAATTTGCGCATTGGTGACACCACGTGGAAGGATTTCCTTTCGGAAAATGTGTGGGTGACGCTGATCTCGGAGCAGCACGGTGCCCTCGTCAAAACAGAAGCATAACATTTTATTCAATCAATATCACAGCACAGTTGCCGGTATTGTCATTTTAGGTTTTATTCTCGTCTTACGTTTACTGTCGCTGCCGTCCAAGACGAGGCGATTGGCTGCGGACGACGCAGAGCTGCCGACCAATCAGCGTCCGTGTTATTCGGACGCTGGTTCGCGCTCCACCAATCTGTGAGCCGCTCTTTCCGAGGCGGCGCTGGCGGTAATGTCATGGCGTTTTCCTGTTGTGTTTACGAGTGATGAAGTATGTAGGCTTCTCTCGCCGTCATTTCGTTTCCTTTTCGTTCACTTTGCGGCGGAAACATGGCGGTTCTGAAACTCCGAGACCAGGTGGGTGTCCACGTTGAATCAAAGCCGAGACGGAAGGTCGGAAATCGGATTTTATCACCGAACTGTGGTCCGGCTCGTGGCACGCGGTGTGTGTGCGTGTGAGAGGGACAGGGGACAGTTTTATTTTAGCTATAATTCTGCCGGACGTGCGTGTTCTCCTTTCTTTCTTCCGTCGGACGAGAGGGAATGTCAAAGGGCCGTTTCCATGGTGATGGCGTTAAGTAGCTCCAGTCTGTGGACATGAAAAGGCAGAGACGTTCAGAATGCAGCTTTGTGTCCTGTCGTCAGATGGACGTGGGACACTCTTCAGCTCTTAGACTATGATGATGATGATGATGATGATAGTTGCCCAGTCTGATTGGCTCAGGCGTGTGGGCGTGTATGACAGTGTACATGTGACCGTTTCCTGGTCAGAAAATGTCACACAAGTGTCACCAGTACAGTTGTGGGTATTGTAAGTACCTGGTACACCCCTGGGACGCAGCTACAGATGATCTGGATTATCTTGTTGACCCCGCCTCATTCACCTGTGGATGTGCATTAAACCACACGCCCTGTCTTTCAGCCTCCTCTCATAAATGCGATATTTAACGTGGACCCGGACGAGGTCCGCTCTCTCATATTCAAGAAGGAGGACGTGAACGTGCAGGTAGATCCTCCTCCCTACTGCCAGGCGCCACGCCCGGTTCTGTGCGTGACGTTCTGCTCTTGTTTCAGGACGGGGAGAAGCGGACGCCCCTCCACGCCGCAGCGTACCTGGGAGACGCTGAGATAATCGAGCTGCTGATTTTATCAGGTGAAACTGATTCTCTTTCCTGTTTTCACAGATCTCACAGGAACCTTGAACAGGCTGAACGTGTCTTGTAAAAATGCTAATGTTGGAATTTTTTACACTTCGCTTCAAAATCCAATACATTTACATTTATGCTATTTACCAGACGCCCTTATCCAGAGTCCCTTACAATCAGTAGTTACAGGGACAGTCCCGACCCCCTCCGAGGGCAATGTAAATTAAACAAGAGGTTGAAGAGTTCTGAAAACACAGCATAAAAACCACCTCACACTGGGTTAAAGCCAGGGTGTAAATGCAGCGATTGACGGTCATTCTGTAAATGTGGGGCGGCCACTGCACCTTTGGCGGGCCAGTGGTGGCCTAGCGGTTAAGGAAGCGGCCCCGTAATCAGAAGGTTGCCGGTTCGAATCCCGATCCGCCAAGGTGCCACTGAGCAAAGCACCGTCCCCACACACTGCTCCCCGGGCGCCTGTCATGGTGTCCACTGCTCACTCAGGGTGATGGGTTAAATGCAGCGGACACATTTCACTGTGTGAAATTCACTGTGTGTTTTTTTGTTTTTTTTTAACAGGGGCGAGAGTCAATGCCAAGGACAGTAAGTGGCTTACGCCACTTCATCGAGCTGTGGCGTCCTGCAGTGAGGTAACAGTCAGGCAGACACGCAGACTGACGGACAGAGAGTCCGGCACACGGGTGGACGGATAGTCGGACGGACGGACGGAGAGTCAGGCGGGTGGGTGGATGGACGGACATATAGACGGACGGACGGACAGAGAGTCCGGCACGCGGTTGGACGGAAGGACAGAGAGTCGGGCGGGCGGACGGATGGATAGTTGGACGGACGGACAGTCAGGCGGACGGGCGGAAGGACAGAAAGTCGGGCAGGTGGACGGATGGACGGACGGACAGAGAGTCCGGCACGCGGGTGGACGGACGGACAGAGAGTCCGGCACGCGGGTGGACGGACGGACAGAGAGTCGGGCGGGCGGACGGATGGATAGTTGGACGGACGGACGGACAGAGAGTCCGGCACGCGGTTGCATGGAAGGACAGAGAGTCGGGCGGGCGGACGGATGGATAGTTGGACGGACGGATGGATAGTTGGACGGACGATGGACGGACAGGAGTCGGGCGGGCGGACGGATGGATAGTTGGACGGACGGATGGATAGTTGGACGGACGGATGGACGGACAGAGAGGCGGGCGGGCGGACGGATGGATAGTTGGACGGACGGACGGACGGACGGACGGACGGATAGTTGGACGGACGGACGGACAGAGAGTCGGGCGGGCGGAAGGACAGAGAGTCAGGCGGACGGATGGACGGACAGACAGACAGAGAGTCGGGCGGAAGGACAGAAAGTCAGGTGGGCGGGTGGACGGACGGACGGACAGAGAGTCGGACGGACGGACGGACGGACGGACAGAGAGTCGGACGGACGGACAGAGAGTCGGACGGACGGACGGACGGACGGACGGACAGAGAGTCGGACGGACGGACGGACGGACGGACAGAGAGTCGGACGGACGGACGGACGGACAGAGAGTCGGACGGACGGACGGACGGACAGAGAGTCGGACGGACGGACGGACAGAGAGTCGGACGGAAGGACGGACAGAGAGTCCGGCACGCGCGGGGACAGGTGGACAGAGACCCAGTGGTAACGGCGCCTGTCCCGCAGGAGGCGGTGGAGGTCCTGCTGAAGCACTCTGCGGACGTGAACGCGCGGGACAAGAACTGGCAGACGCCGCTCCACATGGCCGCCGCCAACAAGGCCGTGCGCTGCGCCGAGGCCCTGGCGCCGCTGCTCAGCAACGTGAACGTGTCGGACCGGGCGGGGCGCACCGCGCTGCACCACGCCGCCTTCGGTGGACACCTGGAGGTCTCTGATGGTTTCTGTGTGTTTTTGAGCAGCGTGGATTTGGACGCGTTTCATTCGGTTGCTCCGTCTTGTCCAGATGGTGCGACTGCTCCTGTCCAGAGGAGCCAACATCAACGCTTTTGACAAGAAGGACCGGCGGGCGCTGCACTGGGCCGCCTACATGGGTACGAAGTTCACGGTCGTACGCTGCAGCACACACACGACACACGGAGCATCTGCCTCGTGGTCCACCGTGGTTCACGCTCGGTTCCTCCCTCAGGACACTTGGAGGTGGTGAAGCTGCTGGTCTCCCACGGGGCCGAGCTCAGCTGTAAGGATAAGAAGTGCTACACTCCCCTCCACGCCGCCGCGTCCAGCGGGATGATCGGCGTGGTCAAGTTCCTGCTGGACCTCGGGGTGGACGTGAGTGGCGCCGGCCCCCGTTTTTGCTCCGCCCCTCGCGTCAGTTTCCACAGCTGCCCGTCTGTCCGCAGATCAACGAGCCGAACGCGTACGGGAACACGGCGCTGCACCTGGCCTGTTATAAAGGTCAAGACGTGGTGGTCAACGAGCTGATCGAGTCGGGCGCCAACGTCAACCAGCACAACGAGAAGGGCTTCTCCCCGCTGCACTTCACCACCGCCTCACGCCACGGCGCCCACTGCCTCGAGCTGCTGGTGGGAAATGGCGCCGACGTCAACATCAAGGTGAGATGCTTCCGGAAAAAGACGGGAGAATTCCGTCGAGCAGGACTGGCGTTCATCTGTAAAATGTGTGTGTGTGTAGAGTAAAGACGGGAAAACTCCGCTGCACATGACCGCGATCCACGGCCTATTCTCCAGATCACAGGCAGTCATTCAACACGGTGAGTCTGCACAGCACCTTCGCGTTCAACCCTGCGCCGGCCTCGGTGTGCCGTGGGCAGCCATGACGGGCGCCGGGGGCATCCCGGAACCTTCCGGGCCGCTTCCTGACCCGCCAGGCGTGCTGAAAGTCATGTGATCTGGTTCCTGTAGGACGGTAGTAGCCTAGTGGGTAACCAGAAGACCCGGGTTCAAACCCCACTTACTACCATCGTGTCCCTGAGCAAGACACTTAACCCTGAGTGTCTCCAGGGGGGGGACTGTCCCTGTAACTACTGACTGTAAGTCGCTCTGATAAATGCTGAAGGTGTAAATGATTGTGCACATTGACATTTACATTTTACAGCATTTACCAGACGTCCTTATCCAGAGCGACTTACAGTCAGTAGTTACAGGGACAGTCCCCCCCTGGAGACACTTAGGGTTAAGTGTCCTGCTCAGGGACACGATGGTAATAAGTGGGGTTTGAACCTGGGTCTTCTGGTTCACAGACGAGTGTGTTACACCGCTAGGCTACTAGCACCTAACCGACCGTGAACACACCTGCAGTTGTGATTAAAGGCGTGGCTGTCAGCTGGAGGTGGACAGCGTCTCTGGAGATGACTGTTGAAAACGCGATGAGTTATTAAATCCCAAATGTACGTGCAGGAGCGGAGATCGATTGTGAGGATAAGAACCAGAACACGCCGCTGCACATCGCCGCGCGTTACGGACACGAGCTGCTGATCAACACGCTTCTCTCCAACGGGGCCAACACAGCCAAGTAAACACACACACACACACACACACACACATCTGGGAGCAATAATCCCGGTTTTGAACGTTACGTTTTGTGTGTGTGTTAGGAGGGGAGTGTATGGAATGTTCCCCCTTCATCTTGCTGCCCTCAGTGGCTTCTCTGACTGCTGCCGAAAACTCCTGTCCTCTGGTGAGACACACACACACACACACACACACACACACACACACACACACACACACACACACAGGGCTCATCTTTCCGGATTGGTCCACAGCTGTGTGAAGGTGTTGAACGCCCGTCTTCTTTTTTTCCAGGCTTTGACGTGGACACTGCTGATGACTTTGGGAGGACCTGTTTACATGCAGCTGCTGCAGGGGGGTGAGAGACACAGATTACTGCTGTCTGTGGGTGTGTGTGGGTGTCATCTGATGCTCGTCCTCCCTCTTGTAGGAATCTGGAGTGTCTGAACCTGCTGCTCAACTCTGGAGCCGATTTCAACAGGAAAGACGGCTTTGGAAGGTAAGTGAAGGACGTCCTGGGTCGCCGCTCCACGCGCCGGGCTCCTGCACTCAGTCCTGTCGTTCGTCTCGGTGTCTCTCAGGACTCCCCTGCACTATGCCGCTGCCAACTGTAACTACCAGTGCCTATTCGCCATGGTGGGGTCGGGCGCTGGCGTCAACGACGTGGACCAGCGCGGCTGCACCGCCCTCCACTACGCAGCCTCGGCTGACAACGACGGGAAGTAAGACATCAGCCACGCGTTCGTGTCTGGACATTATTACACAGTTCTGGAACAGAGACACTAGCTATAGAGGTGTGAGTCCTCATTGGTGTGCATTGTGATGCGTTCACCATCAATTTTTCCCCACACACTGTTCCCCGGGCAACTGTCATGGTGCCCACTGCTCACCAAGGGCGACGATTAAATACAGAGGACACGTTTCACCGTGTCACCGTGTGCTGTGCTGCAGTGTTTCACCATGACAATCACTTCACTTTCAATTTCTGCTGAAATCCACATCACCATTAAACAGCGACGAGCGTTAATCAACATCAGACAAAGTGCAATCGCATGCAAAGGCTGCTCATTTCGGAAAAATTGGTTCATTTAAAAAATGAATGCTAGACTGCAGAATATGGCAAGAAAAGCTGGTAGAAGCCATACCGTACAGCAGCATGTGTAGTGTGCATCGCTGCGCCCTCAATGTTGAAATGCTGAAGAAAGAAGGGTGGAAAGTTCATCCAGGCCCATCGATATGCAGATTCGTTATCGTGTCTTCTTATTCCGTGCATCTTTCAGTGAGTTCCTGTCTCTCTGTCTCTCTGTCTCCAGGTGCCTGGAGTATCTGTTGAGGAACGACGCCAACCCAGGGATCCGGGACAATCACGGCTACAACGCTGTCCACTACGCCTCTGCTTATGGACACCGACTCTGTCTGGAACTGGTGAGGCCCCGCCTCACGACTTGACCCCGGCGTTGCGCGTCACATGATGAAACGGTGCTGTCGTTTACTGACTCCGCCTTCCTTTCTGTTTATCTGCAGATTGCAAGCGAAACGCCGCTAGATGTGGTGAGTGAAGGCCGAATCGACCCAACATTACACGAAGCGGAGGGATGCTCTCATTTAACTCTGCATCTGTCTGTCTGTCAGCTGATGGAGACGTCAGGGATGGACCTCCTAAGTGACTCTGACGTCCGTGCGCCTGTCAGTCCACTGCACTTGGCAGTAAGTGGACATTCACAAGAAGTCCCACACTGCCTCTTCATTCAACAGACTCATGGCTCTGTGTGTGTATGTGTTTCAGGCATACCATGGCCACCACCAAGCTCTGGAGGTCCTGGTTCAGTCTCTGTTGGACCTGGAGGTTCGGATGGAGGACGGTCGGACACCTCTGGACCTGGCCGCGTACAAAGGTCATGTGGAGTGTGTGGATGTCCTTATCAACCAGGGAGCATCAATATTGGTGAAGGACAGCAGACAGAAGAAAACACCGATACATGCTGCAGGTAAACACACACACACCTGAATATGTGCTCATGGATTAAAGTTCTCCAGATTTACTTTACTTTACTTTACTTGCTTTTATCCAAAGCGAATTACAAGAGGACACCAGCAATTCTCATTCGGTTTCTATAGATTTTGAGTTACAAAACTAAGAGCCCCGATAAGGACTAACTTGTCAGGAATAGAACATGCTGGGAATTGTTAAGTGCTAGATGAGATTATTTTGTGTGTGTGTGTGTGTGTTGGACTCGTCTGAAATACTTTTTGAACAAGTGGGATTTCAGCTGCTTCTTAAAGGTGGTGGTAGTCTTGGCTAGTCGAATGGAGCAGGACAAGTTGTCCCACCAGCCAGGGACAACAAAGGAGACCAGAGTGGATTGGGACCAGAGACCCCGTGAAGAGGGACTTTTTAGTCTCGTTTCGTGTGCGGATCTAAGAGGGCGTGCAGGAGTGTATCTAGTAGTGTGTTGGTGTAAGAGGGAGAACTTCCATTTACAGCCCTGTAGGCAGCATCAAGGACTTAAACTTGATGTGAGCAGCTACCGGGAGCCGGTGGAGAGAGGTGAGAAGAGGCGGGACGTGGGGGTGTTTTGGCTGGTTGAAGATGAGGTGGGCTGTCACGTTTTGGACCATCTGGAGGGGTTTTATGGTGACCGCAGAAGCTCCAGCCAGGAGAGAGTTGCAATAGTCCAGTTTTGACATGACCGTAGCCTGGACCAGGAGCTGTGAACCTGCAGGTTTGGTAATTTTTTGTGCTCTCGCTCTTCTGTCTGTGCTGCAGCCGCGAACGGTCACTCCGAGTGCCTGCGCCTCCTCATTGGAAGCACAGACGTGCCTGGCGCAGTGGACGTCCGGGATGGGCTTGGGCAGTAAGTGTCATGTGACCGGGTGAGCGTCATTGTTCCGGCGGAGAGCTGGGTTTATTAACCGGTTTACTGTGGTGCCGCAGATGTAAGTGGGTCGGAGCCCGGGCCTGGTGATGAACAACGAGTCTGTGTGTGTGTGTGTGTGTGTGTGTGTGTTCGTGTGTTCACTGCAGGACTGCGCTGATGCTGTCGGTGTTGGGCGGCCACACCGACTGTGTTTACTCCCTCCTCAACAAAGGAGCCGGCGTGGACGCCAGAGACAAGTGGGGACGGACAGCCCTCCACAGAGGGGTACGTTTTATCGTGCGTACATACACACGTCGGCTGACAACACTCGTCTCAGTGTGTGTGTTTGGTCAGCGCAGGCCGTGACGGGCCATGAGGAGTGTGTGGAGGCTCTGCTGCAACACGGCGCCAGTGTGCTGGTCCGGGACTGCAGGGGGCGCTCCGCTGCGCACCTGGCGGCAGCATGTGGTCACGTGGGGGTGCTGGGGTTACTGCTGCAGGTGACCCAGTCTGCGAAGAACCCGCCCGTAGTCACGGACCGCCAGGGCTTCACCCCTCTGCACTGGGCCTGTTATAATGGTACAGCGTCATCAGTGTCATCGTGTTGTCCTCATGTCATTGTTTTAGATTTTAGAATTAAGGGGCAGTGGCGGCGTAGCGGTTAAGGAAGTGGCCCCGTAATCAGAAGGTCCCCTTGATGCTTTGGCCTGTCATGGCTGCCGTCTGCTCACCAAGGGTGACTGTTAAATACAGAGGACACGTTTCCCTGTGTCAGCGTGTGCTGTGCTTGTTTCATGTTGAGAATAATTTCAATTTTAAAATTTACTTGGCTAGCATGATTTAAAGGAAAAAAAAAAAAATCACAAAATGCCTTAAAACCAGGCAAAAGGTCACAATGAACCCAGCTGTGTTGTCATTTCTAACTATTCTAAAACGTAGAAGCTGAGCAAGTGGCCTCAGTCTTAAAGTAAGGAAACAATCTTTACGAAATATCTCCATACCTTGGTACTGGTTAAATCCATGATATTAGCTGGAAAATCTTATTACTATTTAACAAAAGTTAGATACCTTGTTTTTAAAATAACATCTTATTCTATTTTGATTAAAAACATGAGAAATATTTCTAGAAAACTTGACTTTCTTTTTTTTTTTTTTTTTTTATAAATCCGTTTTCGCAGTGAAGGGCTCCAAACCTGCTGTAGATCAAACTCTCGCTTTCCATCTTAGCTTTTTAAAAAGCAGCTGAAAACACACCTTTACACAGGATTCTAAGATGTTGAATGAAATGAAACAGAGCAGCACATTACACGGCGACACAATGAAACGTGTCCTCTGTATTCAACCATCGTTCTTGGTGAGCAGGGGGCTGCCGCGAGGAGGCGCTTTGCTCAGGGGCGCCATGGCGGCTCGGGATTTGATCTTGCAACCTTCAGAGTTACCCGCTAGGCCACCACCGCCTCAAGTCACTAACTTGACTGTTATTTCCAGTTTAAAATAATAGTCACAGTGAGGATATTGATTGTGATTAATGTTGCGTTATGCGCCGGGGCTTTATGAATAAAGGTATGAATATGGTTGTAGATGAAACGGTGCTCTGCTCCTGCAGGTCACGACTCCTGTGTGGACGTGCTGCTGGAGCAGGAGTTCTTCAGCAAGGCCGAGGGCAGCCGGTTCAGCCCCCTCCACTGTGCTGTGTAAGGGCTGCTGTGTGGGTGTGGGTGTGTGGGGGACTGTTCTGTGATCCCATATCTTCTTTTTTATTCTATAGGATTAATGATAATGAAGGCGCAGCAGAGATGCTGATTGAAGCTCTGGGTGCTTCCATCGTGAACAGCGCGGACGCGAAAAGCAGGTCTGTCCGGGGGACGTCACCGTGACCCTCCAGGTGAACCACTGTTACAGTGAACTGAGTCCTGTCCTCCGCCCCGTCCCCCAGAACCCCTCTTCATGCTGCAGCGTTTACCGACCACGTGGAGTGTCTGCAGCTGCTTCTGGGCCACAACGCGCAGGTGAACCGGGCCGATGGCGGCGGGAAAACGCCGCTCATGATGGCCGCCGAGAATGGCCAGACCAGCAGCGTGGGTGGGTGCTCAGAGTGGTGCTGGTGGGCGGGTTGAAGGATGGAAGGTGCGTGCTGAAGCTCTGTTGTGGTCTTCTCCGCCTCAGAGGTGCTGGTGAACAGCGCCAGAGCCGACCTGATGCTGCAGGACGCCAACAGGAACACGGCGCTGCACCTGGCCTGCAGCAAGGTGTGTCTCTCTCGTCCTAGGCGTCCACGCCCGTCCTCATTCCGCTCCCCTCGGTCCTCACTGTCCTCCCCCCACAGGGCCATGAAACCAGTGCCTTGTCAATTCTGGAGAAGATTAGCGACAGGAACCTGATCAGCGCCACCAACGCGGCTCTGCAGACGTAGGTGCTTTTAATGAGCTGAGCTGTAGAGGTTCCTTATTTACAGTATTTCGGAGTCATCTGATGTATTTCCACTCCACAGTCCACTGCACGTCGCGGCCAGGAACGGGCTGACTGTGGTGGTGCAGGAGCTGTTGTTGAAAGGCGCGAGCGTATTGGCTGTGGACGAGAACGGTGATGTATTTCCTGCTACGAACTGAGAAGGCTGTAGAGGGGGATGTAATGATGCACTAATGTACAGAATGGGACGTGGCCAAACTCTCCCTCACGGTGGAGCGAAAAGCCGTAGCGTAGAGCGCAGGGAAACGCAGCTGCTGCGGTGGCGGATCCGAGACCCGCGTCCGGCCACATACACATGCAGCGCTGAGTGGATTTTGATTGAAGAGGTTTACTTTAGTTTTTACTTTGAGCAACCAGTCAACCAACTGCTTTGGTGAAATGTTTTGACCCCGACATGGGACAGGCACCAAGAAATGCACGCCTGGGTTCCAGTTTAGTTTTTGTTTTGTTGTGAAATGTGAAGTGTAAGGTGACCTTGGGTTTTAGAAAGACGCCCTGAAAATGCAGTTTTGATCATATATATAAACTTATATATATTGCATACAATACAAAAAAATATTTGTCAGCTGGCGATTGTCCCACTTAAAAAAGATGAGGGAGGTCATTTTCATCATAGGTACACTTCAAATGTGAGAGATAGAACATAAAAAAAAGTTATTTCTACAATGGGGCCCTCCGATCTTTGCAGGCTACACTCCTGCCCTGGCCTGCGCCCCGAACAAGGATGTGGCCGACTGCCTTGCCCTCATCCTGGCCTCCATGATGCCCGCCTCACCCAGCAGCAGCAGCACGGCGCCCTGCCTGTCCCCCAGTGCCCTTAACAACGTCTCTGTCCCACCTAAAGGCGGCGCTCTGGAGCGGCCGCAGTACAGCAGTTACTGCAGTTTCAACAGCGTGGGACCCCAGCAGCAGCAGCAGCGGCAGCGGCGCTCCATCTACGGCCACGAGCTGGACTCCGACTCCGAGACGTACTGAGAGGAGATGACGCACGACACACACACACACGTATACACACTGCGGGCCTACATCATCATGATGAAAAATTAAGTACTTGTGACCATCGTGGTTTGATTCCTGAGAAGTGACTGAACTTTCCTGTACGGATTTTACCCGATTTCTGACGTGTTGCATAGGAATGTTTAACACTGGAGAGTTTTAATTAAAGTGAAATTAATGATGTTATCCCCAAAGTGCACACACACACACACACACACACACGGATATACTCAGATTGATGAATTACAACCACTACAGGCAGCCTGACGAAGCCAACCATTCCTGAGCCTTAAGACTTTCACTAAGACACACGACTCGTGGCAATAAACTCGGACTCGGGACCAATGATCTGTGGAAGTTGATTGGCTGAGGGGGGTTCCTCACTGCTGACGGTTCTCCAGTGAAGTCCTGCAGAATTGTCTTCTTCGTTCTGTGCCTTCACGAGTCCAATGGGCCACACCCACCCAGGACAGGAGATGCTTTGGTGCTGGTGGAGGAGGAGCTCTTTGGACTACATCGTTGGTACGTGTGGTCATCAGTACCAGCTGGAGGGTCGAACTTTTATTCCACTTGTGTATTTTATGCTGAACGCATTAAAATAAATGAACTGCTATTTCCTGTGTTTGTGGGTGGGTGTGTAAATTCTCCTCGTGTTTCTGTTTATGAACCGGGTTGGTTGCGCGGCGAGACGCTCAGAATGTGGCTAATGGTGTCTGCTTCTGGTCCGGAATTCTCTTGAAAGTCATTTCCATTACCTGGACACCGGAGAGGAATGGTTCCTCCACTCGGGGGATACAGCACCCTGAACATCAGACAAGCCGATTAATTACACTCCCACGTGAATGCAAATGAGACGGGGCCACGCTTTATAAGCAGCAGCCGCTGGACACCCGCAGACCATCTCACCGACGATGTCCTCCAGCGGCCACCGGAGAGAGATGTGAGCAATGGCCAACTCTGTTGTACCTTTTTATACTGCAGTAACACGTAACCGTGTGTGTGTGTGTGTGTGTGTGTGTGTGTGTGTGTGTGTGTAGGCTGGTACTGTTTGCTTTTATGTCTCTCCTGTTAGTCCCTGTCGACTCTCGTCTCCCCACCAGTATGGAGGAGTGGAGGCAGCTCAGTAATCCTGACAGCAGGACGCTGGTGAGTTTCTCCTCTTTCGGTAGGAGTCACCAACCCCAGACTCCCCGCACATCAGATCACTCCTGAAGGCGTCGTACGACTCTGTAGTGGCATCAGCCATCTTTTACGGTGTGGTCTGCTGGGGCAGCAGCATCTCCGCTGGGGACAGGTAGGGACTGAACAGGCTGATCCGGAGGGCCGGCTCTGGACCCAGCGGAGGGGGTGAGTGACAGGAGACAACAGGAGCTACTACCACCCACTAGGGTTAGCTGCACCCACAAGGTGGGAAGGAGAGGTTCAGAAGGTCTTTTCTTCCAACCGCTGTCAGGCTCTTCAACAAAGACCACACAGACAAACACACACATCAAATACCCATTGTACATGTGTAGATATGGATTGTACATTGTGTAGATATATACATATTTATTTTTTGCTGCTACCTTTGTTTCTATCCACTTTCTGACGTGACATGCAATTTACCACTTGTGGGACTAATAAAAGTTGATCTTATCACGACTTTGTCCACCTTTCGTTAGATGTTTTCATCAGAATCAGAAAATCTTTTTTTTTTTTTTTTTTTTTTAATCCCAGAGGAAATGGTTGAACCAGCCATCTAATATGCATCAAATAAATGAAGTGATTAATTCTTCATCTCCCCTCATAGTTCTTCCGCATGCTACAGACCTACCTGGACAGCAGAGATGCCAACAGCGCAGCAGGAAACCATCAGATGACCAACGAATGGACGGACTCCAGCTTCGATAAATTCCGTCTGTCCGTCCACAACGACGTGACTGATGATTAACTTCTCGTTGACGCAACACCTTTAATAAAATCATTCACAAAATGTCACAAGCTCAGGTCTTATTTTATTAAAAAAAGTTGAGTGGACCTTCATCTTGACCTTTTTCTGTCTCTCAGACAAAGATACTGTGTTTTTGTAGCCAATTTATTGTTTGATCAAAAAGACACATAAAACCAATCAGAGAGCAGCACAACAATGACACGGACCCATGAGCTGGAGGAGCGTTTCTGTCCCCTCCTTCCACTGATCTACTGACACACACACACACACACACACACACACACACACACACACACAGGTGGCTGAGATCCTGAGACTTTAACACCAGATTTACGACACGCAGGTCCTGTACTGAGGTAATTTATTTCAAGTGTTCGTTTGAAGGGCCTGAACCCCACTCAGCACAAAGTAAAGTTCTGATGAGTTCACGACCCAACAGGGTTCAGGGTTCCGTCACTGGTGGGAGGTGGTTTGTGTTCGTCATGTGGGATTATAGAAAAGAAGCTCAAAATTCACAGTGTTAAAAAAAAAAAAAAAAATAGTTTCAGAAGACTGACCTTTGACCTCTATGACAGCTGCAGACGCATGATATAAGTGGTGGTGGTGAATTTCCTCCTGGTGATGGAGTACATGACTGAGGTCACCTGGACTGAGCTCTGTGCGATATGGCATCAGATGGTATAAATTGCGGTAAATAGTTTGACGGGTTAATTAAATGCAACGTGGCGCTGCAGCAGGAAGTCGTATTTTAATCGCTTTGCAGACACACCAGCACATAGACAGATAAAAAAATATCCGGGCAATTCTACGGAAAGTGGACTTCCTGTCACGCCCGTAAGGCCTGTGAAATACCGGATATATTTATGACGCCGGTGATTACATAAATTATTGTCAGGAAAGATTTAAAGAACACTATGCTTGTTCATATTTTGTCGTGCTGTCCCTCCAGGACTGCGCTATTTTTCAGTCTAGATTTTCTTTTGGAAACTAAAATTTAGGACAAACTTCGAAATCCTGTTCGCGCAGGTTTTTTTTCTCGTTTTCATGAGGAGCAGATATTTCTGTGGTTGGCGGTATGATCAAAATCGCCCCATTTTGCACACCGTTCCACATATCGTGTACCGTTTATACCGCACAGCCCTAGTGCAGATGTGCTCATCTGGACGCTGTGATGGTTCAGATGTGGTTATCTGGACTGATGGTGGAGATGTGGCCAGCTGGACGCTGTTGGGGTTCAGATGTGGTGATCCGGACTGATGGTGGAGATGTGGCCAGCTGGACGCTGTTGGGGTTCAGATGTGGTGATCTGGACTGATAGTTGTGATGTGCTCATCTGGACGCTGTGATGGTTCAGATGTGGTTATCTGGACTGATGGTGGAGATGTGGCCAGCTGGACGCTGTTGGGGTTCAGATGTGGTGATCTGGACTGATAGTTGTGATGTGCTCATCTGGACGCTGTGATGGTTCAGATGTGGTTATCTGGACTGATGGTGCAGATGTGCTCATCTGGACGCTGTTGGGGTTCAGATGTGGTGATCCGGACTGATGGTTGTGATGTGGCCAGCTGGACACTGTGATGGTTCAGATGTGGTGATCTGGACTGATGTAGGAGATGTGGCCAGCTGGACGCTGTTGGGGTTCAGATGTGGTGATCTGGTCTGATGGTTGTGATGTGGCCAGCTGGACGCTGTGATGGTTCAGATGTGGTGATCTGGACTGATGTAGGAGATGTGGCCAGCTGGACGCTGTTGGGGTTCAGATGTGGTGATCTGGTCTGATGGTTGTGATGTGGCCAGCTGGACGCTGTGATGGTTCAGATGTGGTGATCTGGACTGATGTAGGAGATGTGGCCAGCTGGACGCTGTTGGGGTTCAGATGTGGTGATCTGGACTGATGGTTGTGATGTGGCCAGCTGGACGCTGTGATGATTCAGATGTGGTGATCTGGACTGATGGTTGGGTGTGGCCATCTGGACACTGTTGGGGTTCAGATATAGTGATCTGGACTGATGGTGGAGATGTGGCCAGCTGGACGCTGTTGGGGTTCAGATGTGGTTATCTGGACTGATGGTTGTGATGTGGCCAGCTGGACACTGTGATGGTTCAGATGTGGTGATCTGGACTGATGTAGGAGATGTGGCCAGCTGTTGGGGTTCAGATGTAGTGATCTGGACTGTTGATGGAGATGTGGCCAGCTGTTGGGGTTCAGATGTAGTGATCTGGACTGATGGTTGTGATGTGGCCAGCTGGACGCTGTGATGTTTGAGATGTGGTGATCTGTACTGATGGTTGTGATGTGGCCAGCTGGACGCTGTGATGATTCAGATGTAGTGATCTGGACTGGTGATGGAGATGTGGCCAGCTGTTGGGGTTCAGATGTAGTGATCTGGACTGGTGATGGAGATGTGGCCAGCTGTTGGGGTTCAGATGTAGTGATCTGGACTGATTGTTGTGATGTGGCCAGCTGGACGCTGTGATGTTTGAGATGTGGTGATCTGTACTGATGGTTGTGATGTGGCCAGCTGGACGCTGTGATGATTCAGATGTAGTGATCTGGACTGGTGATGGAGATGTGGCCAGCTGTTGGGGTTCAGATGTAGTGATCTGGACTGATGGTTGTGATGTGGCCAGCTGGACGCTGTGATGATTCAGATGTGGTGATCTGGACTGATGGTTGGGTGTGGCCATCTGGACACTGTTGGGGTTCAGATATAGTGATCTGGACTGATGGTGGAGATGTGGCCAGCTGGACGCTGTTGGGGTTCAGATGTGGTTATCTGGACTGATGGTTGTGATGTGGCCAGCTGGACACTGTGATGGTTCAGATGTGGTGATCTGGACTGATGTAGGAGATGTGGCCAGCTGTTGGGGTTCAGATGTAGTGATCTGGACTGTTGATGGAGATGTGGCCAGCTGTTGGGGTTCAGATGTAGTGATCTGGACTGATGGTTGTGATGTGGCCAGCTGGACGCTGTGATGTTTGAGATGTGGTGATCTGTACTGATGGTTGTGATGTGGCCAGCTGGACGCTGTGATGATTCAGATGTAGTGATCTGGACTGGTGATGGAGATGTGGCCAGCTGTTGGGGTTCAGATGTAGTGATCTGGACTGGTGATGGAGATGTGGCCAGCTGTTGGGGTTCAGATGTAGTGATCTGGACTGATGGTTGTGATGTGGCCAGCTGGACGCTGTGATGTTTGAGATGTGGTGATCTGTACTGATGGTTGTGATGTGGCCAGCTGGACGCTGTGATGATTCAGATGTAGTGATCTGGACTGGTGATGGAGATGTGGCCAGCTGTTGGGGTTCAGATGTAGTGATCTGGATTGAGGGTTGTGGTTCTGGCCGGATGTCGGTTTCTATGGAGATCGCTGGGTGTCCTTTTAGTGTCCTATTCCTACCAGCAGGGGGAGCTGAGTTCTCTTCCTGCAATCTAGAGTGAAGTGCTGCTGCGGCGCCTGTTGAAATGGTTCCATAAGGAGAAGGAGGATTGGACAATTTATAGGATGTGGGGTGAGAGGTCATTTTGGGATGCAGGGGTCAGAGCAGGGATACAGTCACTCCACAGGCGGGACGCAGCATCTGGCGTGCAGCGCTTCTTGGGCGGAACGGCAGCTTTACGTGTTGAGGTGCTGCTTCCTCTTGGCCTTGCGCGCATACAGGAAGTACATCGTGTGTCCGGTGGTAATGAATAAGACAGAGATGATGACCAGAATGCCGAAGTGATGTGGTTGTGGGGCGGAGATGACCATGACAAAGTGCAGCAGGTCCATCAGGTAATTCATGGAGCTCTGGACGCCATTGACCACACCCCGTTCCGACTCACAGATACTCTCCTGCAGCAGCTGGGTCACCGTCAGGTCAAATGACCACAGGCCTGCAGAGACATGAGGAGACCGCCATCACTGTGAAGAAGAAATTTTCAGCACTGATGCAGTAATTGCGTCCACTCACCAACGCGCGCTGTGATGACCCCCAGGAACAGCAGGATGATGGAGGCGTAGCTGTCTGGCACGGCCCCCGTGGGCGCGTTCTCGAAGAGCAGGGTGTTGTTGGTCCAGTGGATGGAGGAGCGGTCTGGCAGCAGGGGCTGGTTGGTGCCCACCTGCAGCGGGTACGTGTGTTTCTGCCTCTGCCCGGCCATGCCCTCCGCCGCCGAGCCGTTGGCGTTCTCGGCGTAGGGCGCCAGCAGGCTGAGGTCCAGGGGGCTGCCGGGCGCGAACACGGAGCACACGCACAGCAGCAGGCAGCCGAGGTGCAGGCAGCTGGAGATCACGCCGGTGTTGACCAGGCCGTACAGCTTCCGCAGGCGGGTGAACAGGACGGTGCCCATGAGCCCGGCGATGGCGGACACGCCCATGAGGATGGAGAGGAGCGAGCCGCTGATGCCCTGGGTGTAGGCGTAGCCCGTGGTGATGCAGTCGAAGCCCAGCACCGTCGTGTAGAGGAAGGCCAGGCCCATTCCGGCCAGGAAGACCTGCTGCCGGTAGTAGGCCTGCCAGCCGTCCTTGCAGGTGCTCAGAAGCTGCTGGAACTTCCGGAAGCAAAGCGGCAGGCTGGCGAGCTCCTTCAGGCGCAGACTGAGCCTTCCATCATCTGCACCAGGCGGCTGCACCCCCTGCGTCTGATCTTCACCTGCAGACACAGGAAACTTGCAGTTTGGGACACGCTGTCTTAGACTGTTACACATATTTTATAGACATAAAAGTGCAATATTTGCATATCGGTTCATTGTTTACTTGCAATATTTGCAATACTGTGGTCTGTACAGCCGCTAAAGCATGTCACTGCATATCACACCGTGTAGGACTGTGAATGTGACCAATAGAATCAGAATTTTTAAATGATAAACCATCAGACCTGCTGCTCTCTTCCTCCCCCTTCTCCTCCGTAGGCAGTTCTGTCCATCCAGCCCCACCAAGGACGGTTTGACGGACAATTCCGGGACGATGCGGTACACCCGAGAGAGAAACGTGAACTCCACGATCAGGGACACAAGATTCCAGCCCAGGATGAATCCACAGCCGACCACGTTAGACGCCAGGGTCATGACCTGCCCCACAGCCAGAGGGGCCAGGATGTTGGTGACCTGATCGATGCGGCGCATGGTGGCATTCATCCCTGCCTCAGAGACGGTGGACGGGGGGTACACTGTTATTCATGAGCCGCTGCCGCTGCTCGGCGACGTGAAATGGATATTCAGACCCAGCTCACCAGCCAGATGACCGCGGTTGTAGCCGGTGATGACCACGATCCAGTCCCTCTGGATGGTAATGGTCAGGGCCGTGCTGGCGAGGTTTGCCACATCTGCCAGGACGATCACCACGGTATAACAAACCACCTTGTGTGAGTCAGTAGAGGACAGCTTAGCAACATCAGAATGCCAGAATGCCAGAAATGTGCTCCGAACCGGATGTTTGTCACACTCACAGTCAACCAGCCGTCCCAGATTTGCTCGATCTGCTTTTTATATGAGAAGACGAGCATGAACACGATGCTGCACACTGTCACTGAGATGTTCTGAATGAACAGCGAGGCGTGGGCCACTGCAGGAAGAAAACTCTCACTCTGTTAAAGCCAATCAGATTTTTGCCTATTAGGCCACATTTAAAGGTATGTTCAAGTTCTTAAAATCCGGACTATGGTGGGCTTCGGACCTGGACAACTAAGTGGCTTGACTTGTACAATCGAGAAAGACAAATCTCAACACTGGGTCTTGGCTGGACATACCTTTGTTCCGAGGGTTTCGGTCAACCCAGTCCCCAATCAGTGCCCCAAGAAGCAGCACAGAACCAGCAACCACCAGGCCAAAGACTGCAGTCAGGAGCAGGTTTCGACCATAGAGCTCAATCAGAAACACAGAGATGGCAAAGTGCCACATGCGATCACCCTGCCAATGAAACCCGAAAAAAACCACAATGTCAAATGTTGGTGCATGTTGGTGTTGGTAGTTGCCGTGGTTACTTTCACTAGGAATTAAAGCGCCTGATAACCTGCATGTTGGTGTTGGTAGTGGGTGTGGTCACGTTCACTAGGAATTAAAGCACCTGATAACCTGCATGTTGGTGATGGTAGTGGGCGTGGTCACGTTCACTAGGAATTAAAGCGCCTGATAACCTGCATGTTAATGTTTGTAGTGGGCGGGGTCACGTTCACTAGGAATTAAAGCACCTGATAACCTGCATGTTGGTGTTGGTAGTGGGTGTGGTCACGTTCACTAGCATTTAAAGCGCCTGATAACCTGCATGTTGGTGTTGGTAGTGGGCGTGGTCACGGTCGCTGGAATTAAAGCGCCTGATAACCTGCATGTTGGTGTTGGTAGTGGGTGTGGTCACGTTCACTAGGAATTAAAGCGCCTGATAACCTGCATGTTGGTGTTGGTAGTGGGCGTGGTCACGTTCACTGGAATTAAAGCGCCTGATAACCTGCATGTTGGTGTTGGTAGTTGGCGTGGTCACGTTTGCTGGAATTAAAGTGCCTGATAACCTGCATGTAGGTGTTGGTAGTGGGCGTGGTCACGTTCACTAGGAATTAAAGCGCCTGATAACATGCATGTTGGTGTTGGTAGTGGGCGTGGTCACGTTCACTGGAATTAAAGCGCCTGATAACCTGCATGTTGGTGTTGGTAGTGGGCGTGGTCACGTTTGCTGGAATTAAAGTGCCTGATAACCTGCATGTAGGTGTTGGTAGTGGGCGTGGTCACGTTCACTAGGAATTAAAGCGCCTGATAACCTGCATGTTGGTGTTGGTAGTGGGCGTGGTCATGTTCACTAGGAATTAAAGCGCCTGATATCCTGCATGTTGGTGTTGGTAGTGGGCGTGGTCACGTTCACTGGGAATTAAAGCGCCTGATATCCTGCATATTGGTGTCGGTAGTGGGCGTGGTCACGTTCACTAGGAATTAAAGCGCCTGATAACCTGCATGTTGGTGTTGGTAGTGGGCGTGGTCACGTTTGCTGGAATTAAAGCGCCTGATAACCTGCGTGTTGGTGTTGGTAGTGGGCGTGGTCACGTTCACTAGGAATTAAAGCGCCTGATAACCTGCATGTTGGTGTTGGTAGTGGGCGTGGTCACGTTCACTGGGAATTAAAGCGCCTGATATCCTGCATGTTGGTGTTGGTAGTGGGCGTGGTCACGTTCACTGGGAATTAAAGCGCCTGATAACCTGCATGTTGGTGTCGGTACTGGGCGCGACGTGTATTCATAGAAGGATGGTTTAATACTCTAGAAAGATGAAGTAATGAAGCTGTAAATCATGCCTACAGGCTCCTCCTCCTCGTTTCTAAAACATATTCAGTTTGTGAGAAATAATTACAGCACATTAGAAAGTAATTTGACAAGAGGACTCCTTACCCACATGGACAGGGCTCCACTGACGTAGATGAGAAATTTTGGTCCCCTGAGGTAGATGAGGGCCGACCCTGTAAACAGACCA
Source organism: Denticeps clupeoides (assembly GCF_900700375.1). Classification (NCBI taxonomy): domain Eukaryota; kingdom Metazoa; phylum Chordata; class Actinopteri; order Clupeiformes; family Denticipitidae; genus Denticeps; species Denticeps clupeoides. Next base: position 1,230,728 of record NC_041711.1, read on the forward strand.
GCGCTCTGTTACCTGTTTGCTTGTAAATGTAATGGTTAGTTATGATTGCTGTAGGATGCGGTTGCTGACAGCTGTGATTGTCCTTGAGGTTCACATTCTTCTAGATGGTTCTGATGCTAGTTTGGTAGTTGTTTTGGTGATAATCCCTGTGATTGCTGTGGGATGGAACTGTTACTTGTGATGGTTGTTGGTTGTAGTTGATGCAAGATGTGATGAGTGCAAGTGATTTCTGTTTTTGGGGTGTAGTTTTAGAATGATCTATGTGGTGGAGGTTAGTTGTGATTACTGTACAATGTGATTGTTGCTAGTTGAGATTGCAGTGTGTGTTGATATTATCGTTATTAGTTATTATAATGAAGTGGGTTATGGTAGCTCATTTTTATTTGAGTTACCTGGTGTTCTGCCTTTCCTGCCTCTTTCTTCTCTGATGTCCTCACCCTCAAACTCCACCATCTGCCCAGCCTGCTGCGTATCTGATCTCAGAGACATTTTTCTGATGATAAAAAGAAGGTCTGAGACTCCAAGGATGCTGTTTGTCTTCTTATTTCATGCTGGTGTATTGCATACAGTCCAGACATTTCATAATTCATAATCTGAAGAAACGTTCAAACCATCTCCTCACTTCTACACTAAAGCACTTTTTGTACATGAACCACAGGCAATTTCCCTTTTCTTAACTCACAGGGTTGTTCATTTTACATATTTCAGAAATTAGCAAATGAAACATGACATATTTGTTTACATATTATAACAATTAAAACTATTCGAACATATAATATAATAGACCTACAGAATACATCGGATCATCCGTAACCAGCTAGTAAACAGAATATTAAGGAACGCACGCACAGCCTTAAAGACACCATGCTGTTTCCTACAGAAGGACAGAGGACAGCAGCCTGTGTCGGGACAGCGATAATGACCAGAAAAAAATCCATCCACACGATGGAAGTGGAATTACCTTGGGTAAGAAAGGACTCCTCGATTTGATGAACTTTTAGCCCTTTTCCATATGTGCAGTGTGAAGATGCACCTCTTTCCCTGGACAGGAATTCAGGCTGTCATGGTCAGAAAGGCTGGACAACAGTGTGTCCTGCTCCATTGTATGAAAATGCCAGAAAAGCAGAAGAGGGAGTGGGAGGACAAAGGCAGCCAGCATATTCCAGAGCACGTGACAGAGGGGGACAATATGACTGTAGGCCTATTAAAACAGCCACTGTCCCACACATGCGCGCCTCGAAATAGAAAAGAACACTTCATTTAAGGGGTCAAACCAAGTTGAACGTTTTATAAATGGCCTGAGAATGAAATATAGTGAATTCGGAGCGAAGCTGTAAGGTTGTCAGCGGCTCTGTCTCTCTCTGGAGATGTCAACTCAGGGTCTTTCACAGGACATCATTCATCCTAGGCTTTTTTTTAAAGAGCAGCAGGTTTCCATGAACCACGTTAGAAGACAGCTCTGTATTAAGTATCAGGACACCATTGAGGATTTGAATGTAACTTTTGCTGTACTTGTCTTTTCTTATCCGAAAACAGCAAAGCACTTTATTCTGTGAGACAAATGAATCATTCAGAATATGTGGTTATTGTTATCTTCCAGTTCATGTACCAGCATCTGAACAGCCAGTAGATCAATGGCCTTTATCAGGTGAGACAGTCTGGTCTGTTGGTCCACCTGCCGTTTACACCACCATGATACACCATGATCAGGGAACCTGGACTGGTGGACAGAGAAAACCCAGCTGGGGTACGCCAGCTCATCTCGCTTTGGAGACCCCGCCTACAGAAAAGCCCCCCCCACGCACACACACACTCCATAATGATGGATAAATGGCCAAATGTACAGTGTTCTGTTCAAAAATCTTTGCTTTACCCCAAAGCACCCAAACATCATTCATGAGTGAATATCAGAAATCATACATAAAGTGAAGTGATTGTCACATGTGATACACAGCAGCACAGCACACGGTGCACACAGTGAAATGTGTCCTCTGCATTCAACCCATCACCCTGAGTGAGCAGTGGGCACCATGACAGGCGCCCGGGGAGCAGTGTGTGAGGACGGTGCTTTGTTCAGTGGCACCTCAGTGGCACCATGGCGGATCGGGATTCGAAATGGCAACCTTCTGATTACGGGTCCACTTCCTTAACCGCTAGGCCACCACTGCCTACATAGTCCGGGTTCCATGCAGAGTAGGTGGGCTTTTTTTCTGCTTCAAACACAATGTATGCCAGGAAGACAATCAGCAGCATCAGGGGACTGATGACCCTCCACATGACCTGCCAATAGAAGTCATCCACTCAATGTCATCACTAAATCTGAGGACAGGAAGTCCACCTGTTCAGAGCAGAGGTTGCATTACGATGCATGGCATCATCGAACTGGAAGAAGAGGAGACCTGTTTATGCCATAGACAAAGACCACAGCGATGACTTCAAAGAAGGCGATAATGTGGAGAGGCAGTGACCCCACATAGTTGTGAAAGATCTCCAGCCAGTAGTTTCCTGAGCCCAGGGTGAAAATCAGCCCCAGGCAGAAGGAAATGAGGCCTATGAACCCTGAGGAGATAGGTTGTCTTCAATTTCATGACTGTTTCATGATCAAACATGCAGCCTCGTAGCCACCTCATTGCCTCACCTGTCACAAGCTCTTTGGGCGTCCACTTGGGCACCATGGTCAGGCCCTCAAGGAACCCAAACATGGAGGACAAGTCAATACTGAAGAGCATGATGAAGAAGAGTACAGCCCAAATCTGAGACTCGGGCATCTTCATCATAGCCTCTGTAAAGACGATGAAGGCCAGGTCAGTGCCGGAGGTTCTCTGAGACACATTCGCACACCAACTGAAGACTCTATTTTACTGTGTTAAAGCCATGACCAGAGCCAAAGAACCGATGTACCTCACACTGCCTCATCTAGAAAAGTCTCCAGATAGCAAGGCCTCAGGTTCAGGCTCAGCACCAGACTGGGGTTGGGGGCACTGCAGTGACTCAGCCAGCTGTCGTAGTTTTCCACTGTGATGTTTTGATCGCCAATGTTGAAAGCATTTGCCAGATCCAGGATGTTCCTGTGACAAGAACGTTTACAGTCAGTGTCAGGCAGCAGCAGGGACAAGAGGTGTATCCAAGATGGGAACTCACATGCCCAGGCACTTGTTGTAATTGGATTGAGCCTTGAATCCCAACACGGCAAAGACAGGGATGGAAGCGAAGATGGACATGCCGCCGTTGATACACCCAATGATCACAGCGTCTCGCTCACAGTTGTTCCTGAAGACGTCATGAAATGGGACTCATAAGACAAGCAAAGAAGCATAAAGAACCATTTGGTCTTACCTCTTGGGTTTATAACTGGAGAAGGCAATGAGTCCCCAGAGACAAGGAGAAGGTCTGTGTGGCGGCATCCAACCAAACCTTTGGGTTCTTCAAAGTCGTCCACTGTTGAAAATTGTAAATCTTCAGCATATAAGACATGTACTGTATCTGTGCATTAGTGGCAAATAAAAGGACATTCAATAGAAAGTGAAAGTGAAGTGATTGTCTTTTTTTCCCCGGCCTGTCAGTCGCACGGTTGACACATGAAAGAACATAGTGCAATCATAAAAGAAAGAAAAATATATATGAATATACACACTAAACTATACTATACTAAACTAAACTAAACTAAAACTGTACAGATCTCTATTAGAGAAAAGTAAAACTTTTCTGTACAATAAACAGGACAAACAAGATGCTTGTAAGAGGATATGCTGGATATTTCAAAGAGGACACAAGACAAACATGTGCAAAAAGAGCAGAATGTGCAAAAGGGTCAGTATGTTATCAGGTGCATACGCCTGGAAGTTCTGATGCTGCGGGACCATCTGCCAGACGGTAGGAGGGAGAACAGGTCATGTGAGGGGTGGTGAGAGTCCTTCATTATGTTCCAGATGAGGTGTGGTGGAAGTGGAACCCCGATGATGCGCTCTGCTTCTTCCTGAAGGTGACAACCATCTCTTTATCTTGGTGACATTGAGAGTCAGGTTGTTCCACCAGATGTTTTATCTCCTCTCTGTAGGCAGACTCGTCATTGTTGGTGATGAGTCCCACTACTGTTGTGTCATCTGCGAACTTGATGACATGGTTTGAACTGTACTGTGCAGCACAGTCGTGTGTCAGCAGAGTGAACAGCATCCCTGTGGGGAACCTGTGCTCGTTGTAAGGACCTTGGAGGTGTTATTTCCTAAAGACACGGACTAGAGAAAGAGAAGAAGTCCCCCAGCCCAGACCCCCACCAGGGTCAGGAATGGGAATTGTTGGCCAAGTACAGGTGGCCACAAGGGGACAGAAGAGGAACATTTCCCCTGCACCCCGGCACCCGACGTGTATGTTGGTATGACGAAGAAAGGATCAGGGGGACAAGGCTCCCCTGCTGACCCCCATAGGCACCCCCACTCCCTGAAATCCAGACTGGGGTCTGTCATAGACTGAATGGGATGCTTTACAGGAACTTGTACTGTGTGTTATTGTTGGGGACCATGATAAGGGGGCCACAGGAAATGAGGTATTCGGTAAAAAGAACGTGGGGTTAAAAGCTGTGTGTCCGTGATTGAATTCAGTAACCTAATTACAGGATTAAGGGGACACAAAAACATAACAGGGTCCATGGCGGCGGTCCTCTACAGCCACCCCAACATTCTCGCTAAGTGGGACCCCAGCGCCACTACACGCCCAGACCAGAAACCCAGAGAGATTGACCTGATGTGGCAGCAGAGAATTCATCAAGACTAATATAGTCCAGCAAGCGATCTCTATACTGGTTGATTTACAGATTATTTTTTTTAGCAACGCATAAGCCAGTGAAGCCATCTGGAGTGTATTCGTTTCCGTGGAGACACCGTCGAGGAGACTGAAGTTGAGGCTGGAGTGGTTCATTTCAGACACTTTGATAAGTTTTCACAAATCCTGCACCAAAACCTCTGAACAGGTGGACAGAATCAAAAGGCGTGGGTTAGTTGTCCGGCGTGTCCCCCTGAGAGTGTGAGCAGATGTTAGTAGACATGAACCCCACCCTGAACATCCTTCGGCCTGCATACTGCACTCCATGCAGCATTTTGTATTGTATTTATTTGGGCCTGTCAGAACGACAGACCATTTACTATTGTGCTGGGAACATGTTTTTTTGCTCCCTGAGGCTAACCGCTGAAGATAGCGACCCCAAAAAAAAAGGCGAGGCCACAGGCCTTGATCTGACATATGGGACAAGTCGTGCCACCAACGGGGGTTTGGAACACCCGGAGAAATCCGGAAAACTGGGAAAAAGGCAAAAAAGGATGTGTCCTACATTCTAGGCTGCCACAATTAGACCGTGAAATGCACAGAAACAACACACAAGATGACATATTGTTTGTTTTGGAAGGTGGTACGGCCCGCCCACAAATCGGGTTCAAAGTGTCAAAAGTACGGTTCACTATTGTGCAGAGGAAGACGTTTTCAGCTCCCTGTGACCAGCCGTAAAAGCTAGAGACACGGGAGTCGAGACCTAGAGACATGGCAGTCGAGACCTAGAGACACGGGAGTGCCCTGACTGCCCTCCAAGGTGCTCAGGAACTTCTACTCCTGCACCATAGAGAGCATCCTGACGGGAAATATCTCAACCTGGTTCGGGAACAGCACCATGAAGGACAGGCGAGCCCTACAGAGGGTGGTTCAATCAGCTGAACGCACCATCTGTACCAAGCTCCCTGACCTTCAATCCATCTACAGCAAGCGGTGCTGTACCAGGGCCAGGAAGACAGTGAAGGACCTCACCCACCCCAACAACGGACTCTTCTCTCTGCTGCGATCAGGGAAGCGCTTTCGCTCCCTGAAGTCCAACACAGAGAGAATGAGGAGGAGCTTCTTCCCGCAGGCTGTCCAAGCTCTCAACAACAGTACATAGAACTCATGCACTTTCACATCCAATCACTCCGGACTCTTTTGCACAAAACCACTTTGCACAAAATCACTTTGCACAAAATGACTCTGCGCTTTTTAGGTCCTTACTGCTCTTTCTTTTATGGCTCTTTCTCTCTTTTCTTTAAACATTGTAAAAAAACTGTAATTCATTTGCACACCTTCACCCTACCAGTTACACATATTTTATGTTAAAGACGTAAAAGTGTAATACTTGGTTATGTTTGCAATATTTGCATATTGGTTCATTGTTTACTTGCAACATTTGCAATACTGTGGTCTGTAGCAGTTGCAGAAAGCATTTCACTGCATATCATACCATGTATGACTGTGTATGTGACAAATAAAATTTGAATTTGAATCTCTATATTATTGTGTAGTGCCTGTTCTACGTCTAGTCGAGGCTCATCTAGGTGGGTAGGTTTTAACCCCCCCTGCAACGTGTTAAATAGTAATAAAGGTTAGGTAGGTCAAATCCTCCATTGTCCTTGCTTCTTTGCAAGGACAATGCATTTCTTAAACTAATACGTGGTGGTTTATCTTTCCATGGGAATTTAGTAACGGAAGAGTCTTGAGACCTAAACCAGTCAGATGATGGTTTGCTTGGTATCATTCTTGGTAAAACCATTTTTTTTTTCTGAGGTGACCCTGCCCATGATTTCTGTAATGTGTAATTTTATTATGTCTGCCAGCCTAAGTGAAACGTTAATACCTAAATACTACATATTTCCAGATTGTGGTGGGATGGAAGAAGAATTCTGGAAGGCGCAATTAGGAAGGACTGTAGATTTTAACCGGTTTACTGAATAGTTTTGAATAGAAAGAGTTTATTCGTGTAATTACCTCAGTGAGGCTGGGTTGTGAATGCTGGAGATGCATGAAGGCTGACTATGTTCCACGTTCCAGCGTTTAATGCATTGAATTGCTATATCCTGTCTAACTGCAGCTGCTACCGGTTCAATAAAAAATGCAAACAGTGAGGGGGAGAGTGGACATCCCTGCCTGGTGCCTCTCTTGAGACAGAATCTGAAGGGAGTTTGGTCATTTGTCCTGACCCATGCTATTGGGGAAATATATAATATTCCTAATTCAAGTTCAGGTTCAAATACAGTTTATTTATAGAGCCCCTTTCAAGACACCTAACCCTGAGTGTCTCCAGGGGGGGACTGTCCCTGTAACTACTGATTGTAAGTCGCTCTGGATAAGGGCGTTTGATAAATGCTGTAAATGTAAATGTAAATGTTGTTCACCTACTGTTTAGAACCAGAATAGCGAACCAACACGCACCTAACCGACGGTCTCGATGCCACGAATGAAGCAGATGTAGCCGGCGCACCACGTGCTGGCCAGGGAACCAGAACCAGCCTTCACTGCAGGGAGCCCCGGGTCTCAATATTGGGAGTCTCCCGGTGCCAGAAGTAGTTCACTGGCGAGCTCTTCTCACACTCACTCCCATAACCTAGAGCAGAGCGGTGGTTTTATTGACTCCACCTCTCTTGATGACAACCCCCAACCGATATCTACTTCTAAGAATCTCCTTATGTGACTTCTCTTTAAGACCACACCTGTAAGGTTGGCATTAATGGGGCAGCTTTCCCAGGGCAGAGGGTTTTGGAAGGAATGGAAGAAGTACCATAGCACCCAGGCCAGGATGGTGTTGTAGAACACACCCTCCAAAAAAGACATCAACGTAGATGCCAGACCTGGGCACAGAGCTGAATTAATGCACGGTGCAGAAAGCACTTCTCACCCCTCCCAGGTAAGGCGAGATGTGGTTCCAGACTCCAATGCTCCCCGTTCTGAGACGTTGTCCAATGGCGAGTTCCAGGTAAAGCAGCGGCAATCCCTCGAAGGCCAAAGCGACTGCGTATGGGATGAGGAACGCACCTGAACACACAAATCCAGATCTGTGAGCGTGACTATCATTAACGTTCCCCAGCAGAGCCTCCTGCAGCCTCCTGCTCATGTTCCTCTTGATCCGTCCTGAAATCCCCGCTGCCCTGTCAGGCGAGGGTCTTGTGAAGCCACCTTTCCTTCATTGGCTTCATTTCAGAATATAGAGGAGGAATCTCTAATCTCTCAATACACCCCTTTCACGGGAGGGAACAGGTGAAAGTGGGCTTGTATGGACCGCTTTCAGTGGTGGTACGCAGTACCTGCTGCCTGCCCACACTTACACTGGTCCTACTTTACTTTACTTTACTTTACTTTACTTTACTTTACTTTACTTTACTTTACTTTACTTTACTTACAGGAGGACGACACCAGCAAGTCAAAACTAAGAGTCCCGATAAGGCCGAACTTGTCAGGAATAGAACATGCAGGGAATTGTCAAGTGCTGGACAATTTTTTTTATTTGTAAGTGTGTGTGTGTGTGTGTTGGACTCGAATACTTTTTGGACGTTGGACGCTCCGCCGCGGACACTTTCTGAGTAACAGTAGATGCCGCCATCTCCGCGCTGGCCATCTCCACATCCAGGGTGTGCTCGGGCATAAAGAGCGCGTGAGGGCTTTTAAGGAGGCTGGGCGGGGCTTTTATTTTATTTAATTGGTTAGAAGAATTTGTGGATGAGAGGGAATCATTAAAAGGCCTTCAGATTTTTTTTGGACAGCAGCCGTTGATATAAAACACATTTAATGAGAAGAGCGTTTCAGCGCCAACCATTCATCCGAAAGCGTACCCAGAAAACGCATCCTACAGGTCAAAACGGCCGGTTTCTCACACGCCGCAGCAGACAGCACGTCAATAAACCGCAAAAACAATGCTACAGTTCAGCTGAACATTGGTGGGGATCTAGTGGATTTACAAAGTGGAATTCACTTCCACGGCGCCCCACAGAGCTGACAGCAGACGTGATCATCTGGGAAGGGCTGTCTGGGGAAAGTTCTATTCCAGGGGGATTTTTTCATGTCCTCCTGCAGCTGAATTTGATTGGCCAGATTTGAGCCGGGCGGAGCTATCATCGCCATCTTGACCTCGGCGCCGCTGAATGGCTGTGAAAATGGCCGCCCCGGGCACCATGAGGCTGGGAATGCCGGCCAGGATGAAGATGATGACGTAGATCCATGCCGGGTACAGCTTCATCTCCAGGGTGGGAAAGGAGTCCTGCGGCGAGGTGGAGGGGAGGGGCTGTGAACACACCGCCATTTTTAAAATGGACGTTCAGCCCTGAGCAGGCAGCATCTCTTACCGAGCTGGGATCCCAGGCTTTGTAGAAGATGTCTTTGTTTACAATGGTGGCAAAGTAGAAGATGAAGATGAGGAGCATTATGAGAGGGCTGACGACCCTCCATGTGATCTGCCAGAACAGATTGGGTTTGTGGCCGACCATGAAGCGCAGGTCCTCATTGAACCTGCCGGGTCAGATGGGTGTCAGTTGATCCCCTTAGACAAAGTGTGGCAGATACGAAGCACGGAGCCCACCTGTCAATCCCGTAGATGTAGACCACGCCAATCATCTCGCAGAATGCTATTATGAGAAGAGGAACAGACCCAGCAAATGTGTCGAAGAGAGCCAACCAGTAGTTCCCCGATCCCTGGACAAAAATTAGTGCCACGGCGCAGCACAGGAGGCAGGTGACTCCTGGACAGGATGACACAAGGTAGTTACAGCTCTATCAGGAACTTCATGATATCTGGACGAAGGTTTGAGATTTCTACAAATGAGCTCGACATGGCATAAACAGCCAGACCAAATGCTGTCCCCATCACAGGTCCAGTACGTGACCCTGCTGCCCTGTCGTGTGTCTGACCTGTGATGACCTCTTTTGGCCAAGATTTAGGGAAGACCTGGAGGTCCTGTAGGGGGACCAGCACTCCCTCGATGTTACCGAACATGGAGGACAAACCAAGACAGAACAGCATAATGAAGAACAGGACGGACCAGAGGGGGGACAGGGGCATCTTGGTGATGGCCTCAGTGAAGACGATGAAGGCCAGACCAGTTCCCTCCACGCCCTGAAGCACAAAGCACCCTCATCAGCAGGCCCTTCATCTATTTTAAACTGTCTTTGCTTTGAAGGAGAAGGATCATGACACCTCACTGAGGAGGGCGTTGAGGTCGCAGCTCTTCAGATGGAGACTCTGGATGCTGTTGGGATGTGTGGAGTTCAGGATCTGTAGGGTCTGATCGTAATTCCCCTCTGTGATGTTCCCCTCAGGCAAATCAAACGCATTGAGCAGCATGACGATGTTTCTGCAGGAAAGGAGGTTTACTGTCAGTGAAGTGATGATGGAACCTCAGAACACGGTAGAACATCAGACACACACCCACTCATACAGTCGTCAAATCTCTCCATGGCCCTGAAGCCGATGATGGTGTAGATGACAGAGGCGGCGTACACCGACGTGAACGCATTGATGATCGAAATGATGACAGCGTCCTGCTCACAGTTATTACTGCACAACAGTACACGTTACTTTAAAATATTGGAAATAAAAAAAAATTAATTCATGAATTAAAATACATTTAGTTTCCAGTCACTCTAAATGAACACATTTCGGTTTAGAATCCCACCCCTTTCAGAGGCTCCGCCCCCCTCTGACCTCGTACGTCATTTTCATTTTAATAGAACATAAAGGCTCTGAATTCTGTCTGAATGTTACAGGAAGTGAAGTGCTGCCCTGCTGCAGGTTAGTTGGGGTTTCCTCCCCTCCGAGGTGCCGGTTCCACGGTCTACTGGACTCACTAGACTGAGTTGTAGCTGGAGAAGGAGATGAGGCCTCCGAATGCAAGAGAGAAGGAGTAGAAGACCTGAGCTCCTGCATCCAGCCATGTAATAGGGTTAGCCAACTCCTCCATCTGTGACGACACACACACACACACACACACACACATTTCTGTAGGTTTAAATGAACATCAGACATTTGTGATATGTTTCTTTTGAATCTTACATTTGGTGTAAAGAGAAATTTGAGACCCTCCACAGAGCCTTTCAGCGTCAGCCCCCGGATCAGGAAGATGGTCAGAACCAGGTAGGGCAGCGTGGAGGTGACGTACACAGCCTGTCCAGAGGAGGAACACAGATCCGACCTCAGGTTGTACCACACAGACACAAGCTGTCAATGAAATGTGAATTGTGACATTCCCCGACCTTCCCCGTGGTCTCGATTCCGCGGATGCAGCAGATGTACAGAACCGCCCACGCCGACACCAGGCACATGACCATCCACCACTGCACACCGCCCGTCTCTTCTATGGCAGCGGTTGTGTTCAGCGTCTGTCTGTACCAGAAATAATCCACGGGAGAGCTCCTCCCACACTCAGACGCTGGCCCTGCGATTGGGCAGAAGGTCGAGTTAACAGACCAGAGGAACGTGTCGGAACCATTTCTACCGCCACGCTCGGCCGACAACCTGTCCTGTTGCCATTCATGGGGCACTGGCTCCAGGGCAGAGGCTCCTGGAAGGAGTTGAAGAAGTACCACATGACCCAGGCAAGGATGGTGTTGTAGTAGAGGCTGATCAGCAGGGACACACACATGGAGGCCAGGCCTGCGGGCGACACCGCACAGTCAACATGGGCGCGACCATGGGAGCTCCATCGGAACCTGTCCACCAACGCGCCGTACCTACGCCCAGCATGTGGGGGTTGATGGACCTCCACACACCCAGGCTGCCTTTCCGCAAGCGCTGGCCGATCGCGAACTCCAGGTGCAGGAGAGGAATTCCCTCCAACACCAGCAGGATAAGGAATGGAATCATGAAGGCCCCTGAAGACACAGAGTAATCTTCATCCAGACCATCAGGCCAATATAAAAGTGTCTTAACAGCTCTGGACCCTGAGGTGCGAAGAGCAGCGGCGGCGGCAGCCTCATGGCAGAGGGCAACGTTCACTTGTTACGAGGAAGAATCTGAGAGTGAATGCGTTACTGATGAAGTCTCTGTTCAGCACGTTTGTCCACTGAGCTCCAGTTTGGGCTGAAAATGAATCACAGAGGTCGGCATGTGTGAATCTCATTAAGATGGTCCGCTTTATTTTTTCACTTAGTTCTGGTGTAGAGAGAGAGAAATAGACGCTAGTTGTGCCGATGTGCAGCGACCAAGTGATTTACTTTTACAGATGTGCACCTTCTAGCAACGTCCAACTCCATACATCCTCTGATTTGTTCCAGGTAGAACAGCCTGACTCTCAACAGATCAAGAGAGGATTACTGTCAGTATACACAGTATACCGTGTGTTGGAATGCTGTTTCACACGGACCCCACCACAGTGCAATCGTAAAAGAAAGAAAGATATGTACGTATATACACACTAAACGTCCCCACATCTCTATAAAAGAAAAGTCAAACTGTTCTGTACAATGAACAAGGACAAACAGGACAACATCATGTAAGATGCTGCTTGTAAGAGGATATGCTGGATATTTCAAACAGGACACAAGACAAAAATCAGCAGAAATGTGCAATTGTTAGGAGGTGCATAAGGCTGGAAGTGTATTGTCCCCACCAGCCTGAAGATCCTGGGTGTCCACATGACAGACGACCTCCACCTCCACCACCCAGCGACATCTGCACCTCCTCCAAAAGCCTACATCCTCACATCATTCTACACGAGGAGGATCATTGAGATGTCCTCTGCTGCTACATAACTGTCAGGAGCAGAAGCCCCTGCAGCGGATAGTGAAGAAAGCAGAGCGCACTTTCTCCAGGGGGGGACTGTCCCTGTAACTACTGATTGTAAGGCGCTCAAGATGAGGGCGTCTGGTTAATGTTGTTCATAAAATATATTTCAAAAGGAGCTCTGCATGGATAGATTGACAGTCATCACAGCGTCTTGATGAGGCTTTCACTGCTCAAAGGGTCAGAATCCATATCCAGGTTTTACAAACTACTAAAAAGTGAAGGGTTGCTCTGACTGGCTACTAGAAGATACTGACCTATCAGCACGCAGCAGCAATTTTATACCGAAGTTATGCTACATTATTAATCATTTACATTTACGGCATTTAACCCGATGCCCTTATCCAGAGCGACTTACAATCAGTAGATACAGAGACAGTCCCCCCCTGGAGACACTCAGGGTTAAGTGTCCTGCTCAGGGACACATTGGTAGTAAGTGAGGTTCGAACCTGGGTCTTCTGGTTCACAGGCGAGTGTCTTACCCACTAGGCTGCTACCACCCTCTGGATAATTCTACCCTAGCTCAACATGACCTAACACACACGTGCATACAAAAGACCTGGCAGATGAGCCCTTACCTCCTCCGTGGCTTTGGCACAGGTACGGAAAACGCCAGACGTTGCCCAGGCCGACGCAGAAGCCTACGCAGGTCAGCATGTACTGGGCCTTGTTGTCCCATTTGGGACGGTCCCCAGCCTCCTCCGTCTCCAGCCTCTTCAGCTCCGCGTGGGACAGGATCCGGCTGTCCAGGCCCGGGTTGGGCAGCTTCAGCTTCATGTCTGATCTCGGCTTTTCTCACACTGGAAGCAGCCGGGCCTCGACGGAGGCCCACGACTGGGTTTTTATAGTGAACTTTATCCCGCAGCTGGATGTAGAACGTGTGTAGTCAGCAGGAAAGGAGCAGCCTGATAATAATTAATGCAGCAGAGGCAGATATAAAAATTGTGTTCCTCGATGTCCTCTTTTTTATGTTGTTAGTGCCTGGCAACGCGTCTCACTGCCGCAGTTCGCTAGTGGAGGCCATGGTCATGTCCTACGTCACCGTGAACATCTTTACTTTACTTTACTTTACAAGAGATAGACACCAGCAATTCTCATTCGGTTTCTATACATTTTGAGTTTCAAAACTAAGAGTTTGGTAACTCAACTTGTCAGGAAAAGAACATGTTGGGGAATTGTTTAGTGCTGGACGAATTGTTATTTTGTGAGTGTGTGTGAGTGTGTGTGTGCATGTGTGTGTGTGTTAGACTCGTCTGACTTTTTAAGTCACTTTTGGACAACTGAGGAGTCGATTGGGACCGGAGACACCGTGAAGAGGGAATTTTCAGTCTGAGAAGGTGTGCAGGAGTGTAGCTGGCTAGTGTTGATAGTGTGTTGATATATATATATATATGATATGTATAAGATATGTATAAGATGTATATATATTTAAGATATGATATAACATCTTCATTTTGCATACTGGTCACCCTTTAGGATGCTGTTTTTTTTTCAGCTTCGTCTGTGGCTGGATGTTGGACTTTTCAACACCCAGACAACCCCACAGTGACGATGGCGAGGCTGCCTACAGGAGGGACAAGACGATGGAGACCATCGCAAACCTCTCCACGCCAGTGTCTTCTCTGAAATCAAAAAAGAAACATCTGACAAATGAGGAGCTGCGAAGAAACGACAGCTGGTTCCACGTCCTGCTGAATCACACATGGAACCATGTGAGAAAAGAACAAGGTGCCACAGGCAGCAGGAGGGAATTTTAATAAATCATTAATCTGTTTAGTCACCGTGTTTTCCTGGCAAGGTAATTAATTACTGGAGCTTCAGATGGGCTCATCGACTAGAGATCGAATTAGATGAGATTAGATTAGAATGTACGCAGACAGAGCATTCGGCATTATGCAACCAGGAGGCACGTTGTGAAGAGCGATGTGATCCAGTGAAGATGAAGATAACCATGGTGCAGAGTGCAGGTGTTGTTGTGGATGATGATGATGATGATGATGATGCTATTATTCCCACAAGTGGGAAATTGCATTTGTCACGGCATAGAAACAGAGGTAATAGCAGCAAAAAATAAATATGCATATGTATTTATCTATGTGCAATCAATATTGACACGTGTACAATGGGTAACTACCATGGCGTATTGGATGTGTGTGTTTGTTGAACAGCCTGACAGCGGTTGGAAGAAAAGGCCTTCTGAACCTCTCCTTCCCACCTTGTGGGTGCAGCAGCCCGCCACTGAAGGAGCTGCTCGGTGCTGTCAGGGTCTCCTGCATGGGGTGGGAGATGTTGTCTCCTGTCACTCATCACCTCCACTGGGTCCAGAGGGCGTCCTAGAACAGAGCCGGACTGTTCAGTCTCTTCCTGCCCCCAGCGGAGATGATGCTGCACCCCTACAGTCATAAGAAGCCTTCAGGAGTGGCCCCTGTACCCCAAAAAGACCTGAGCCTCCGCAGCAGGTCGAGCCTGCTCTGCCCTTTTTTGTAAAGAAATGATATGAAATGATATTATACGACAATGATGATTTTTATAATATTCTTTTCACAATAACTGCAGTAATTTACTAAAGGCTGGCGTTGTCATCATCGTTATCATAGTGTCATACTCATGGACATGGCGACAGGGGACAGTGACATTGCGGCGGTCATTTAGGTTCCGAGTCCGGCCGCCGGGCGGCGCTGCCGCGGCTGCGGCGGAGCGTGTGGAGCTGGACGGAGTCCCCGGAGCTGGAAGCCCCGTCCCGTCCCGTCCCGCCCGGTTCGACGGGGACTCGCGTGGAAGCCGCAGCGCGGACGGGTCATGGCCGCGTTCGTCTGCAGGGTCCAGTTCCTGGACGACACCGATCCGTTCAGCGGAACCAGCTTCCCCGAACCGAGCCGGGCTCCGCTCTTCTCCTTCCGATGGGAGCTGCCGCTGCTCCAGCAGATCGCCGGGGTCCACCGGCTCCTCGGCGCGCCGCAGAAGGTACGGAGGTCACGTGGTGCCTCCAGCAGATGACCCATCATCATCATCCTCATCATCATCATTCATACTGTCAACTGTGTGCATGTTTGGTGGATCTGTGTGTAGGTGCTAGATCTGTTGAGGTGATGATCATCTCTCAGCATCACCCCTTTTTTTTCGTGCATGCTGTTTTTTTGTCCCCTTTATTGGGGCCGTCTGGCCGAGGTCACCTATGACGTGTCCACCCCAGGCGTCCAGACAGAAAGATCCTTCCAGCAGCGCTACTTATTCCTGGTTCCTGCTTTATCACCAAGAGCAGAAGGTCCTTCTGACCATCCCCGCTTACCTCTCACACACCTCCCACGGGGCAGGAGACATGTGGCTGGAATGTGCATGGCAGGAGAATCGGACTGTGTCCAGGAGAACTTGTGGAGGAGATGTGTTGGAGCTCTGATTCGTGAAGGAAACGTTCTTTATAGGGATTCTGTCTTCTGCTCGCCGACCCCTTATGTCCGTGGTGTGCTGCAGCGCTTCTGTGGGACTTCCTGTCTGTGCTTCTGGAGGTGTTGGTGAGGGAAATCTCATGTGTGTTTGTGTGTGTGTGTGTGTGTGTCTGGTCTTGATATGCTGCTGTTTCTGACAGCTGCAGAGTGTGTCTCAGTCCAGAGCCACTGGAACGCAGCTGGAGGGTTTGAGGAAGCAGAGGAAGAGGGAGATGTTTGGCTTTTCACATTTTTTCCAGAAAGTTGTTGCCCTGCCAGGTTTTAGAGTCGTCTGCTGGTGGTGAACTGAGATGCTCCCTCACACTTTGATTTGAGGCTGTAGGCTGATTATTTCATGCATTCTCCTCAGTGTTGCAGCATCTGTCCAGAGAACATCAGAAGCCAGATGTTAATGGCTGTTATGTGTCTATGTCTGACCGTCTCTCTTTCTGTCCCTGCAGCTGGAGGACTGTGCTCTGCAGCTGTCCCTCACCGGCACCTATCTGGACTTGGACCTCTCTCTGGCGGAGCAGAGTGAAGATCTGGATGGCTTTCAGGTGGACGGAGGGTAAGGAACATTTACATCTCGCTTTGGGAGCATCGCAGTGGGCCAGAATTTTCATGCAGTCTTTAAAACCTGGAATGGGATGGACAGAAGAATGTGTAGAAACATCAAAATGAAAAGAGGCTGTCCAGCAGGCTTGGTCGTTGATGGGCCTGGTTCCACTGATGGTCCTGGTAAATGTTCTAAATACACAGACATTAATGTCTTTCCTGCTGGAAACAAAATTGAGTCCACCCCTGAGTGAAAATGTCCAAATTGTGTCCAAAATGTCAAGATTTTGTGCGGCCACCATTATTTTTCTTGACTCCTAGAGCTTCACAGGTTACCACTGGAATCCCCCTCCACTCCTCCATGAAGACAAGATGGAACTGATGTTGTTCACTCAAATACTCATATCAACATAAGTTCAAGCTCTGGAACCTGTGGCCATAGTCAGGAACTGGAGGTGGAACCCCGTAGTTTAGTCTCAGTGCCTAATTAGGGTACGGAATAGTTTTCCTGACCAAAACATTGGACTTTAAATCAGCACTTCTGCTCCCTCCATGCAAGTGTTATCTTGGAGTTGTGGTCACCGCATAGAACATTATGTCCCCATAACCTGGGATGTCCTGTGAGGAGTGGGGGTAGTGCTGGCCTAGCGGTTAAGGATGCGGCCCCGTAATCAGAAGGTTGCCGGTTTGAATCCCGAGCCGCCGAGGTGCCAATTGAGAAAGTTCTGTCCCCACACGCTGCTCCCCAGGCGCCTGTCATGGTGCCCACTGCTCAATCAGGGTGATGGTTAAATACAGAGGACACATTTCACTCTCTCACCGTGTCTCACAATGACTATCACTTCACTTTCACCATGACTGACGGCATTACATCTGATTCCTTTCCAGCAGGGGGAAGAAAAAAGCTCTAATCCTCCGTACTCAGCTGTCAGTTCGAGTTCATGCCTGCATTGGTGAGTAAAGATCAATAAATCCTGGGATCTAGGGTCAGGTAATCCAGGGATCTGGGGACAGCAAATCCTGGGATCTAGGGACAGGTAACCCAGGGATCTGGGGACAGCAAATCCTGGGATCTGGGGACAGGTAACCCAGGGATCTGGGGACAGCAAATCCTAGGATCTAGGGACAGGTAAGCCGGGATCTTGGGACAGCAAATCCTGGGATCTGGGGACAGGAAACCCAGGGATCTTGGGACAGCAAATTCTGGGATCTAGGGACAGGTAACCCAGGGATCTGGGGACAGGTAATCCAGGGATCTTGGGACAGCAAATTCTGGGATCTAGGGACAGGTAACCCAGGGATCTTGGGACAGCAAATCCTATGATTTCTGCAGTAGTGTGTGTTGTGTTATGTTGTGTAACTGCAGTAGTGTGTTGAGGTGTGTGTTCTTGTGATTGTGTGCCATTGTTTAGATGGAACAGATTTTCCTGACTTTCTCCTGGGATGCTGAACAGGAACATCACAGAGAACGTGATTACAGCATTTGTCCAGCTTGTGTGTGTGTGTGGTTGTAAGTCTAGTGTGTGTTAATGAGTGTGGATGTCATTACTTACTTCTGTTATTAATTTGGGATGCTGTTTATTGCAGTTCATGTTGAAAACATGACTAATGCAGCGTCCACACTCAGATCTGTTGAGTTTGTAGGAAACCTCAGCTGAGTGTTGCTGTGTGGTCATCAGAGAGCAGGGCCAGGACCCCCCGTCCCACTGTAAACTGTACAGTGTTGTCAGGGTGTTAAATTATATTCATTTAACACACACACACACACACACACACACACAATGGGAGAGCATGCAGCCCTCGGGCCCCTGGAGCCAAGTGAGTGTGTTTACAGACTGGCAGCCATTTTAATCAGGACTGTGTGATTGCGGGTCAGAGTGCCGCCTCCTATAAAATAAACAAGTAATGACTCCTGCTGCAGGGGGTGTGTCCGGTTTAACTAGTGTGTGTGTGTGTGTGTGTGTGTGTGTGCGTTTTGTTGGGGAGACTAATGAGCGGTGGATGAGAGCACTCAGTTTCTGTTTCTTACTCCTGCCCCTATAACCCTCCCTCCCCAAACTTAATCCGCTTCAGGCCATGGGCATGAATGTCAGTGTTTGTTGGGCTGTAGGAAGTAGCAGTGGCAGCTCTGACCTGAATGGCATCCAGGTTCTTTCTTGTCCTAAGGTGTAGGTATATATAGGGGTGAAGGTATGGGCATGGTGTTGTTTTGGGCGAAGGTGTGGCCATTGGTGTAGTTGTGATTGTAGGTGTGGTTGTGGATGTAGGTGTATAGTTCTGATTGTAGGTGTAAAATTGTGGGTGTAGTTGTGGGTGTAGGTGTAGAGTTGTAGATTAAGTTCTGAAGATTTGAAGTTTTGGGTGTAGGTGTACAGCTGTGGACGTAGGTGTAGGTAAAGTTGTGGGCGTAGTTGTGAGTGTAGTTGTAGGTGACGTTGTGGGTGACTTTGTGGGTGAAGATGTGGGTGTAGCTGTAGAGTTGTAGGAGACGTGGGTGAAGATGTGGGTGTAGCTGTAGAATTGTATGTGAAGTTGTAGGTAAAGTTGTGAGTCTAGGTGTATTTTAGGTGTGGATAAAATTGTGAGTGTAGTTGCTAGTGGAGGTGTAGAGTTCGGGGTGTGAAGTTGCAGAGGTAGTTGTAGGTGTAGAAGTTGGTGTATGTGTCGAGTTTTGGGTGTGGTTGTACGGGTAGGTGAAGTTGTAGATGTAGGTGTAGACGTTGTGGGCATAGGTTTGAGGTGTAGTGTTCTCCTGTTCTGACAATGATCCCAGTTCTCCTGCTGGAGGCTCAGCTCATCTGCACTGCTTCAGACAGAGACTCGGCCAGAGGCCAAACCAAACAGTGCATGGCCCGAAGGAGGGAGAGGGGCGGGGAGTGAAGATCGAACTGGAGCAGGGAGGCTTTTCCAGCTCCCTCTGGAGGTTCTGATGGTGGTTCTAGTGGCTGTACTGTCACACGGTGGGTGTACTGCTACTTTCCTTGTGGTATGACCTCTCCTCAAGTCACTGATATCATTTCAGCGCTATGGTCACAGATGCACTCATTCCTCAGCAGCTGTGCTTGGCCGCCCTATCCAAAATCCTCATTCAAATCCAGCTCAAACTGGGAGACAAGTGGCGGCTGTAAAATAGTCTGGAACCACATTTTTGGAACCTATTCTGCATCTCGTCGGCTTTGAATGTCTGACTGTAATATGATCTTTTTCTGTGTGTCCAGGACAAAAGCCAGAATGGCATGGGTGCAGTTCTACACTCAAAAAATCGTTTTGGGAAGCTCCCGGTGTATTACATGTTCCGCCGATGCTCTGCAGCACCAGTAACGTTCTCCTGTGTTCTGTTAGTTCAGTAAAAGGTGTTCTGCTGTGTTCTCTTAGAACATTGACAGACTTTCCTCTGTGTTCTGTTAGAACATTGACAGACTTTCCCCTGTGTTCTGTTAGAACAGTGACAGACATTACGCTGTGTTCTGTCAGTTCAGTAAAAGGTGTTCTGCTGTGTTCTGTTAGAACATTGACAGACTTTCCTCTGTGTTCTGTTAGAACAGTGACAGACCTTACGCTGTGTTCTGTTAGTACAGTAACAGATGTTCTGCTGTGTTCTGTTAGAACAGTAACAGACGTTCTGCTGTGTTCTGTTAGTACAGTAACAGACGTTTTGCTGTGTTCTGTTAGAACAGTAACAGATGTCCTGCAGTGTTCTGTTAGAACAGTAACAGACGTCCTGCTGTCTTCTGTTAGAACAGTAACAGAAGTCCTGCTGTGTTCTGTTATTACAGTAACAGATGTTCCGCTGTGTTCTGTTAGTACAGTAACAGACATTCCGCTGTGTTCTGTTAGAAGAGTAACAGACATTCTGCTGTGTTCTGTTAGAACAATAACAGACGTTCCCCTGTGTTATGTTAGTACAGTAACACATGTCCTGTTGTGTTCTGTTAGTACAGTAACAGACGTTCTGCTGTGTTCTGTTAGTACAGTAACAGACATTCTGCTGTGTTCTGTTAGTACAGTAACAGACACTACTCTGTGTTCTGTTAGTACAGTAACAGACGTTCCGCTGTGTTCTGTTAGAACAGTAACAGACATTCCGCTGTGTTCTGTTACAACAGTAACAGACATTCCGCTGTGTTCTGTTACAACAGTAACAGACGTTCCGCTGTGTTCTGTTACAACAGTAACAGACGTTCCGCTGTGTTCTGTCACAACAGTAACAGACGTTCCGCTGTGTTCTGTTACAACAGTAACAGACGTTCCGCTGTGTTCTGTCACAACAGTAACAGACGTTCCGCTGTGTTCTGTTAGAACAGTAACAGACGTTCCGCTGTGTTCTGTCAGAACAGTAACAGACGATCCGCTGTGTTCTGTTAGAACAGTAACAGACGTTCCGCTGTGTTCTGTCACAACAGTAACAGACGTTCCGCTGTGTTCTGTTACAACAGTAACAGACGTTCCGCTGTGTTCTGTCACAACAGTAACAGACGTTCCGCTGTGTTCTGTCACAACAGTAACAGACGTTCCGCTGTGTTCTGTCACAACAGTAACAGACGTTCCGCTGTGTTCTGTCACAACAGTAACAGACGTTCCGCTGTGTTCTGTCAGAACAGTAACAGACGTTCCGCTGTGTTCTGTCACAACAGTAACAGACGTTCCGCTGTGTTCTGTCAGAACAGTAACAGACGTTCCGCTGTGTTCTGTCACAACAGTAACAGACGTTCCGCTGTGTTCTGTCAGAACAGTAACAGACGATCCGCTGTGTTCTGTCAGAACAGTAACAGACGTTCCGCTGTGTTCTGTCAGAACAGTAACAGACGTTACGCTGTGTTCTGTCAGAACAGTAACAGACGTTCCGCTGTGTTCTGTTAGAACAGTAACAGACGTTCCGCTGTGTTCTATTAGACCAGTCACGTCTGATGCTCACCTGCTCTCTATCTTCCTTGCATCAGTGGGATGTGTGTGTGTGTGTGTGTGTGTGGGGTGGGATGGGGTTCATCTGATCCAGGATCAGCAGTCGTAATAAACCATTAAAAGTGACAGCAGAGTGACGAGTGGAGTGACAGTTTTCCTTCCACTGTGGCTTGGAGAGAAAGCGCGTTCTTCCCACATATTTGGAATGTGTGGCCTTTAGAACCCGCCCCTTGCAGCCCCACTGAGCAGAAGAGATGGCGCGCTGGGCGCACTTTGTTAGAACTTTCTACTAGTTGTAAAGGTTTGGAGGGCCAGAGGCCCCGCCCCCGTGTGAAAGTGGGCTAGGGGAAGGTTTAATCCGCCTTCATCGTGTCCGGATCTCCAGAGGGGGGTTCGAGCCACAGTTGTAAACACTCCGCTCCTTTTGTGAGATGCTTATTTATTATTCAGTCTGTGTTCTGGAGAAGAAGAACAGAAATGGACTCTTCTGATTGGATGCTTCTGATGTGTGTGTGTGTGTGTGTGTCTGGCCTGATGTTGTTCCGGCTGGTGACAGGTAGGACTACCGACCAATCACGGCTCAGGACGGTCTGCTGTTCTTCCACCTGTCAAGTCCAGACAGGAAGTGTCTGTCAGTCATCCTGCATTGTGTCCTGATGCAGCATCACACACGCACCCTTACTGCGGCCCTACAGAATAATGTGCATTACAGCTGAGCTCAGGCTATTAATGTCGCCAGGATTATATTTAGTTTGTGCTGAAATGTAAGACGCAGGCCATTTAGAGTGATGCATCGTGGGATTTGGTGTCCTCTGATTACTCAGCAGGCTTTGTCATGTGCTTGAAAGGAAGTTTACATGGGATAGAAGTGGATTTTTCTCTCCACCTTTAATGCTGAGGTAATTGTCACTTTCAAACTGTGAAGAACGAGCACCATGTTTCAGTTCTGTCGTGGCTCCTCATCATATGTGGATTTGGTGTTTGCTGAACAGCGTGATGTGTAATGAGAAGGAAATACTCCTGCATGGGGCTTTTCCAACTCTCCATCTGTGGGGTGTGTGGAAAATACAAGTCCGGTCCGCGGAGGCGCCAGACACCACAGCATTCTAGACCTTCTGGGCTCCAGTGGACCAATAGGAGGTCTGCTGAGTAGTAGGCGTGGTTTTAATGTTGTGGCTGGTTTAATTTTACACACGCACACTCAGCCTGCCCCTGTAAGTCAAACCACAACCAGGTTTGTATTAAAACACACTGTGTGTGTGTGTGTGTGTGTATGATGGGGGATGGGGCAGTAGTAGGTAAAGGGGGTTTTGCCAGATGTCTTTTCCTGCTGTTCCAGCAGAGTCCAGTGCCAGACACAGTGGGCGAACACAGAGTGTGTGTGTGTGTGTGTGTGTGTCTGTCAAATTCATCGTTAAAAGTACACACACTTGTGTCCCACCCGTCCTTGACCCAGAACCTGGAGTTATAAATGAACACAATGAATTGACAGCATTATAGAGTGTGAGTGTATGGACGCTGCATCCTTTACACACACACACACACACACACACACAGAAATCAACTTTGGCCGAAGGTTAAAATCAAGAACCCATATTGAAATAAAACATCGAACTGGGTAGAACCCTGCTGGGGATTAACCACGGTGCAGATTCACCGTCAATCTGGCAACTCAGATGCCAGGGTTTATCATGTATGTTGCCAGGTTTACTTAAGGCCGTGTTTTTGTTCTGTTTTCTACCAATAACAATCCCATTTATAATCTTGATGATGCTGCCTGGTGCATTTCTACTCCATAGAATAGGGGGCAGTTTTTCTCCCGTAAGATGCACAGAAACCTCGTAATAAACCTCTCTAAAGATCTTTTTTTTTCTTTTTTAAATCACCAACACCACAGCCCTGTCGGGTGGGACTGACGGCCCTGGTGCTCCCGAACGCCACCGTCGTCTCACTGCGAGGAGCTCGGTTCCTTTCACGGGGAACCTTATTTTAGCCGCTCGGATCGCTGGCGAGGCCGGTGAGCGATTCGCATGCTGATGCGTCGCAAATAAGAGTGTGAGGATTTTTAAGGAGGCGATTGTGTGATGCCAGCGAAATGCAAAATAAGCCTCTGGTGTGACGCTGGGCCTTGAGTCAGCTGCTGCTGGTCCCTTCTGGTGGGAAAGGGGAGTCTAGAACTGGCAGAACCTGACAGGCGCAATGGCTCGTTCTCAAAAGGCTAAGAAGTTCTGTCCCATAATTCCTTTAGGCAGCAGGCCGAGTTTAAAGCAGTACAGGTTGCATGCTTTTTGAAAGTCTTTCCAAAACAAAACGTAACACACCCGCCTATGAGCCAGTCCCAGGTTCCACTGTCCCTGTAAAACGCTCTGGACAAAGGCGTCTGATAAATGCCTCAAATGTAAATGTCCTCCACCGTCACGCAAATGTAAAGTCAAGAGTGGTAGGGTGGTAATAGCCTAGAGGGTAACACACTCACCTATGAACCAGAAGTCCCAGGTTCAAACCCCACTTGTCTCCGGGGGGGGGGGGGGCTGTCCCTGTAACTGCTGACTGTAAGTCGCTCTGGATAAGGGTCTCTGATAAATGCTGGAAATACAGGGACAGTCCCCCCTGGAGAAACTCAGGGTTTAGGGTCTTGCTCAATGGTTCATAGGCGCGTGTGTTACCTACTAGGCTACAACCATCTGCAGAGAATGGGGCTGGTAGTAGCCTATGAACCAGAAGACCCAGGTTCAAACCCCACTTACTACCATCGTGTCACTGAGCAAGACACTTAACCCTGAGTGTCTCCAGGGGGGGACTGTCCCCTGTAACTACTGATTGTAAGTCGCTCTGGATAAGGGCGTCTGGTAAATGCTGTGAATGTAAATGTAAAAGCCAACCACGGTACCCGCATTGCGGGCGGAGATACGTTTGATTAGGTGCTCCTGACACTGACCTCTCACCCCTACTGCACAGAATGTGGCACCAAAACGTAACCACACGGAGGCAGGAAGTTCTGCGACGGAGTCGCGGCGTCGGGAAGAAACCGAGAACACAAGAATGTTTGTGTGTGTGAGTGACTGCACGCGTGTTTAAATACATGCAGATGTGTGCTGAGTCACACGCCGCTGCCATCTGCTGACCAACGTCTACAGCTGCAGCTTACTGGGTCGCCCGCCAGACCGGCGTTGGACCCGGTGTGTGTGTGTGTGTGTTTCTGATTGAGGCTTATTTGTGTTGTAACAGCAGCCAGGGGCTGACTGACACACACACACACTCATGCACTACTCTGCTCAAAGATAGGGATATCATACTTAATCGCACAGTTCCACCTTCCTAACCCACACACACACACACACACACACACACTCACACAGGGATGAACAGAAACAGGATCTGAGTGTAAAGCTGCCGCAGGTCGTGCTGCAGGGAGGTCCACTTGACTAATCGCTTCTTCGTACGCTGGGAACGCTGGTCGGGGTCTGGCTGGAGGAATGATGGAGGACCTGCCGGAAAGCAGCAGCAGGGTCGATCTTCGTACGCTCCCGGCTTCTGTAGGCGGTGACCGGTACGCCGAGTCTTCATCGGGAGGATGATGCAGGGAGGCGGAGAGGAAGAGATGGGGGGGGGCGGGGCTGAAAGCAGGATGGAGAGATTTATTACAGATGGAGGCGGAGGGAGGGGAGTGTGCAGAAACAATGCTGCGCGGTGCGCCACCTGCTGGCACACACAGGAAGTGACATCTCAATCGACCTGCACAGGACAACAGGGGAGGTGGGAACGTGGTTTGGGTGATAGAGTATACAGCTCCAGCTGCAATAACCTTAATAAACCAGGCATTGCTCAAATATTAATCTACCTAAAGCATTTTTTGTCATGACATGGTCTATGTTACATTTACATTTACAGCATTTACCAGACGCCCTTATCCAGAGCGACTTACAATCAGTAGTTACAGGGACAGTCCCCTGGGTCTTCTGGTTCATAGGCGAGTGTGTTACCCGCTAGGCTATGTAGAGAAAGAGCCTCTCTTCTCCTGTTGTTCTCTGACACCCAGTTCT
Organism: Denticeps clupeoides; assembly: GCF_900700375.1. Classification (NCBI taxonomy): domain Eukaryota; kingdom Metazoa; phylum Chordata; class Actinopteri; order Clupeiformes; family Denticipitidae; genus Denticeps; species Denticeps clupeoides. Next base: position 1,256,209 of record NC_041711.1, read on the forward strand.
TCTACCACATCTCAGCATCAACGTTCCCTTTTTAATCAGGATTATTTGAGTGTTGTACACTTTACTTTCCTTCTTTACAAATTGCACATGTAATATGACTACCAATTCTCAGGAGAAGGGATGGCGCTGGCAGTGGTGTGGTGGAGGATGGAGTTCTGCTCTTTTCGTGGATGTCTAGCTCCCAGGTTTGGTCCCCGTGAGACGAAGGAAGGAGAAAGACTCCAGTGTCCACTGGGGATTCACAGTATTGTGATTGTGTCTGTGTGTAGACTCAGATCCTTTTTTTGATGTAATGTGTATGATTTATTGTGAGTATTGACCAGTTTTATTGTTGATTGTCATGTGATTGTGTGTGTGTGTGTGTGTGTGTGTTTTAGAGAAGCTGTACACCTCCAGTGGGCGGGAGCTGCGCCGGGCCCTGTTCTCCCTGAAACAGATTTTCCAGGTGACCGTCCTCCTGCATCCCTCTGAATCCCCAGAATTCCATGGGGCCGTTCTCTGCATGCTCTTAAAGCCACAGATGAGCTTTTTGTTTTTTAATTGTGGTCTTTGATTAATTGTACTGTCTGTCCGTCTGTCTGTCTCTCAGGATGATAAGGATCTGGTCCATGATTTTGTTCTGGCTGAAGGACTGTCCTGTCTGATCCGTGTTGGAACTGAAGCAGATCAGAATTATCAGAACTACATCCTTAGAGGTGTTACACACACATACACACACTCTTTGGTTGACTGTGTGGTTGTGCTTGGAAGAAGACATGTCTCTGGTTTTGACTGTGGATCTGGATGTGTGTTGTGGCTGTCCAGTTACGGTCCTCACTCAGGAAACAGCTAACTCCGCCCCCCACGGCGGTGTGCGGTGCTCAGTCCTGCTCTGGTTTCCTCTCCCATGCTGATTTACTGGAGTTTCCTCTGTAAATGGAGGTTAATGATGGTCCCGCGGCGCCGCGTGTCCACGCACCATGATGCTGAGGAACAGGAACTGTAAAAACACACTTTATGAGTCAGGTGTCGGCTGCTGTACCCCGAAACATGAGCTGACATAAATCCAGCAAGCATCCACGTACCTACACTCTAGACACACACACATGCCGCACTGATTTATAACAGTGAATCCGGTAGTTCTGGGGTCAGAAGGAAGGTCGTATTTTAGAGGTCGTGGAGGGGTCGTTTGTGGGTCTCCAAATGATGATCAGCGGTGAACTAGTTTACATCAAAAAGCAAAGCTGCAGCAGGAAGTGTGCTGAGGTGCAGGCTGGGTCGCAGCCGGTCTCCCATAATGTGTGTGTGAAAGTCACTGTGAAACGCCACCCTCGTTACGGCAGTGTGTGGGGACGGGTCCACAATTCCAACCCGCAACCTTCTGGCCACCACAGCCCCTGGTTTAACACTCTAACTGGTGGATCGTTGATTAAATGCGCTGTTCCGAAGCCCCTGACGTCAGAGCTGAGTATAAACGGGGTTCCCTCTGTCTCCCTCCGTCTGTCAGCTCTGGGTCAGGTCATGCTGTTCGTCGACGGGATGAACGGCGTCATCAGACACCCCGAAACGCTGCAGTGGCTCTACAGCCTCGTCGCTTCTAAGGTACGACGCCTCCAGCAGGCTCAGAACGTTGCAGGGAGACGCGTGTGGAGGCTCACGGCCCTCTGTGGTTCTCAGTTCCGTCTGGTGGTGAAGATGGCGCTGAAGCTGCTGCTGGTGTTTGTGGAGTATGCAGAGGCCAACGCTGCTCTACTGGTCCAGGCGGTCAGCAGCTACGATGCCAGCAGAGGTTCATCTCTACTAAGTTATTTGTAGCTGTGGGTGAACTGTCTGGTGTTGGTGTACTAGTCAGTGATCGGGCGGGATTGTAATTGTCGTTGGCAGGATGTAAGCTGTGGTCGAATGCGGTGGAGGTTTTGGAAGAGAAGGAAGGAGTGGACACCGAGCTGCTGGTGTTCATGGTGACCCTTATAAACAAGGTAAATATTGGCTGTGCGACCCGATGAACCAGCGCCTCTTCTGAATCGCTGGCCTTTGCACGTCCAGACGCTGGCAGGGCTACCTGATCAGGACTCCTACTACGACATGGTGGACTGCCTGGAGGAGCAGGGCTTTGAGGACGTTGCTCAGAGATACCTGAATCGCAAGGGCACTGACCTGGACCTGCTGGAACAGTTCAACATCTACGAGGTGGGATCTAGTTTTTTTTATCAAATTATGTCTTTAGATCGTTCACCCAGACCTGTTTAGCTACAAGCCAAATTCTGGACAATTAAATTAGAATAAAACGAAATCTTAAAGTATTTCAAAGACACTACACACATTTACCATGGTGTAGCGTCTGATCTTAATTCGGTTTGAAGACATCTGGGCATCGAGGTTCTGAGTTTCTGGAGACTTTTACCAAAGTCGGGTTGTATTTACTATTCATCCAGCAGAACTATTCACTATTCAATATTTGGCCCTCTCCGCTGTTCACTATCACTTTTTATTCACTATTCAGCATGCAGTTCAACTGTCGGTTCTCTCTCTGGTTCTCTCTCATGCTAGACAACGCTACGACATGAAGATGGAGACGATGAGACTGAGCCTGCAGCCACGGGTCGAAAGGACCGTCGCCGTGCGAGCGTGGGCGGGGTTCCTGAGCGGAGAGGCCTGGAAAGACGCCGCAGCAGACGACACTCGTTTCAGAACGGAAAGGGCCACGCTTCGGCCCCAGCGTCTCCCAGCAACCACGGCCACGTCTCCAACCTGAGGATGGAGGACATGAATAAGAGGTGAGAGGAAGGTGTAATGTGTGACCTCTCAACTCCTCCAGATTCCCTTCTCATGACGATACGGAAGTACCATAAATAATCATTGTTTTCTGGTCAAGATAATTACATTTCCGGACATTCCTTCACATTAACAACCACAGCCTTGTGTTTGGAGTACCCAGGACCTTACAGTGTTTAGTGGTGAACAGGGCTGCATGGGAAACTCTTCCATTGGACTAATCCATCGCTGGAGCTGCAGTAGGGCGAGTCGGGGCTGTGGTGGGATTTCTGGCCAAGTCGCCCACTCGTACGGAATGTAGGAAAGTGCTCTGGCGTATCGTGTTTCTTACACAGTAAAGTGGGGTCAAGCGATCAGGGGTGGGTAGACTGTAGGAGCCGAGCTCGACAGCTGCATGGAATTCATGAGGAAGCTCAAGGTCTTTTGGAATACCGTGGACAATTTCCAGTGGCATTTTATTTTGGATTTTTTTTAGCTGTGCCAACAGTCTATAGATTTACAGTCATTTCCACCGGCGTTTGAGGCAGTTTTCTACAGGGGATGGACTCCAGTCCACTGTGGGGCGCTGTGATGGCTGATAATGGGGGTACACATGGCTAGATTAATTGATGATGAGTCTCATTAGGCATAAATGGATCGGTCCACCCATAAAACAAACATGTTCTTTGCCGAAAATGTATTTTTGAGTATTTAGATATATATAAAAACAACCATTTACAAAATGATTGGTCTGCTTTTATTTGCTTATTTATCTGCTTAACATTTAGACCATAAACCAAAACCATAATTAAAATGATTCATAACTTGGAATACTTAGGATATATTTGGTTATGTTGAGGTATTTTAATTTTCCAATGTAATTGGAAAAATAGGTGGTAATTGAAAAAATGTTAACCTTTTTTAAGAAATTAATAAGCATGCCAAAAATTATTTAATATACACAAATATTTAAAATACATTTTCACCAAAATGGAAAAAAAAACAGTCAAGTGTCCTCCAGAATGGATCATTTTGTTGTCAGCTATATAAGTTCAAAATGATTTATAAATGAGCAGTACACACAATGGGTGAGTTTTGCCTAATTAGTACGAACAGAAATTACATTATCTACAGAAATTGTATATTGAAATTGTAACTTTACAATGGTATTTATTTCCTACATAAAACTAGATCAAGTGACTGTACAGCTAATTAAATTATATCTAATATCTTATACAACAAAATCCATTAAACATTTTCTTCTTGTTCTAATACTATACAGTTTGCCTGAAATAAAGAAACATTTTACATTTTGCCCCTATTCTCAAGAATGAGTGTACGCCCTCGAACACAGAGGAGAGGAAGACATTTACATTTACAGCATTTATCAGATTTCCTTATCCAGGGACAGTCCCCCCCTGGGACACAATGGTAGTAAGTGGGGTTTGAACCTGGGTCTTCTGGTTCATAGGGGAGTGTGTTACCCACTAGGCTACTACCACCCTACAGACAAGGGGAAGACGAGCAGATGAGGTTTTGTCACTTAAATTCAGACAACAGTGAGCGCCTCTGCTCCGGCCATTAGACCTCACTCATGTGTGTGAACCCAGCAGTAGATCCTCGCGGAACAGAAAGAGCGTGATGCGAGCCTGAGCTCCCACCCCCCTCCTCCGCCAGCTTTTGAAGGAATATTTAATAGTCGTTCACTCAGGCAATGCCAAATTGTCATGATGAATAAGTTGTTTGGTTGACTAATGTAAAGGAATGCAAAGACAAAGAGGATTCTGGCCCGTTTTACTGCGCCAGCTGCTGCAGGAACATCCTCCTGACATTTACAACTCATCTGTATCTCATTGTGGCATCATACCACTCTTAAGCCCAGACAGGACCATAAATTATGAAGGGCATAAAGTAAGAAGTGGAATGGCCTCCATATTTCACTGTGTGAAGGGGAATGTTGAGTCTGCGTTCCTGCCGCTGTAGCGGGGGTGACCTACTCCATCAGGGAGAGTGTTCCGCTCTCCACTGCGGCAGTATGAATTGTCTACCTGGACATCTGCTGTTTGTCTCCGGTCATTGCTGGGACAGATGTATGAATGTAACGAGATGCTGCCTGTCTTCCCTTGTGTTATAGACTGAATGGCTACAGACTACAGACCGGCAGGCCTCACTGCACACTGTACACGGTGGCAAGTGCTCCACCCGCTCTTCATAACCCCGCCTCCACCTCATCCCCGTCTTTCCCGGAGGCCACGGCAGACCAGTAACCATCCGGCCTTTGATGAGCCTGTTCTATACAAAAGACTCTGTCGCTCTGTCTGTCCCTCACTCTGTCTGTCTGTGACTCTCGCTCTCAGGCTGCCCCTCGGGTGTCTCCTGGCCTCGTCATTTCGACAGCATCAGGAATCTCTGGCTGCAGAGCGCCAACACTGGCGTGTCCAGAGAGGGGAGCGGCTGTGCGTACTCACTTTACATATACACCATGTAAATTACTCCTCATTCGTCAGTACATACTCACTACACTCATCAGAATACGACTCATTCATCAGTACATACTCATTACACTCATCAGAAAACACCTTAATAATCACTACATACTCACTACGCTCATCAGAATACGCCTCAGTAATCACTACATACTCACTACGCTCATCAGAATACGCCTCAGTAATCACTACATACTCACTACGCTCATCAGAATACGCCTCATTAATCACTACACACTCACTACGCTCATCAGAATACGCCTCAATAATCACTACATACTCACTACGCTCATCAGAAAACACCTTAATAATCACTACATACTCACTACGCTCATCAGAATATGCCTCAATAATCACTACATACTCACTACACTCATCAGAAAACACCTTAATAATCACTACATACTCACTACGCTCATCAGAATATGCCTCAATAATCACTACATACTCACTACGCTCATCAGAATATGCCTCATTAATCACTACACACTCACTACGCGCATCAGAATATGCCTCAGTAATCACTACATACTCACTACGCTCATCAGAATACGCCTCATTAATCACTACACACTCACTACGCTCATCAGAATACGCCTCAATAATCACTACATACTCACTACGCTCATCAGAAAACACCTTAATAATCACTACATACTCACTACGCTCATCAGAATATGCCTCAATAATCACTACATACTCACTACACGCATCAGAAAACACCTTAATAATCACTACATACTCACTACGCTCATCAGAATATGCCTCAATAATCACTACATACTCACTACGCTCATCAGAATATGCCTCATTAATCACTACACACTCACTACGCTCATCAGAATATGCCTCAATAATCACTACATACTTACTACGCTCATCAGAAAACACCTTAATAATCACTACATACTCACTACGCTCATCAGAATATGCCTCAATAATCACTACATACTCACTACGCTCATCAGAATACGCCTCAGTAATCACTACATACTCACTACGCTCATCAGAATAAGCCTCAATAATCACTACATACTCACTACGCTCATCAGAAAACACCTTAATAATCACTACATACTCACTACGCTCATCAGAATACGCCTCAATAATCACTACATACTCACTACACTCATCAGAAAACACCTTAATAATCACTACATACTCACTACGCTCATCAGAATATGCCTCAATAATCACTACATACTCACTACGCTCATCAGAATACGCCTCAGTAATCACTACACACTCACTACGCTCATCAGAATACGCCTCAATAATCACTACATACTCACTACGCTCATCAGAAAACACCTTAATAATCACTACATACTCACTACGCTCATCAGAATACGCCTCAATAATCACTACATACTCTCTACGCTCATCAGAATATGCCTCAATAATCTTTACATACTCACTACGCTCCTCAGAATACGCCTCAATAATCACTACATACACACTACGCTCATCAGAATACGCCTCAATAATCACTACATACTCACTACGCTCATCAGAATATGCCTCAATAATCACTACATACTTCGCTCATCAGAAAACGCCTCAATAATCACTACATACTCACTACGCTCATCAGAATACGCCTCAATAATCACTACATACTCACTACGCTTATCAGAATACGCCTCAATAATCACTACATACTCACTACGCTCATCAGAATACGCCTCACTACATACTCACTACGCTCATCAGAATATGCCTCAATAATCACTACATACTCACTACGCTCATCAGAATATGCCTCAATAACCACTACATACTCACTACGCTCATCAGAATACGCCTCAATAATCACTACATACTCACTACGCTCATCAGAATACGCCTCACTACATACTCACTACGCTCATCAGAATACGCCTCAATAATCACTACATACTAACTACGCTCATCAGAATACGCCTCAATAATCACTACATACTCACTACGCTCATCAGAATACGCCTCAATAATCACTACATACTCACTACGCTCATCAGAATATGCCTCAATAACCACTACATACTCACTACGCTCATCAGAATACGCCTCAATAATCACTACATACTCACTACGCTCATCAGAATACGCCTCACTACATACTCACTACGCTCATCAGAATACGCCTCAATAATCACTACATACTCACTACGCTCATCAGAATACGCCTCAATAATCACTACATACTCACTACGCTCATCAGAATACGCCTCAGTAATCACTACATACTCACTACGCTCATCAGAATACACCTCAGTAATCACTACATACTACGCTCATCAGAATACGCCTCAGTAATCACTACATACTCACTACGCTCATCAGAATACGCCTCAATAATCACTACATACTCACTACGCTCATCAGAATACGCCTCAATAATCACTATATACTCACTACGCTCATCAGAACACACCTCAATGATCACTACATACTCACTACGCTCATCAGAATACGCCTCAATAATCACTACATACTCACTACGCTCATCAGAATACGGGTCAATAATCACTACATACTCACTACGCTCATCAGAATACGCCTCACTACATACTCACTACGCTCATCAGAATACACCTCAATAATCACTACATACTCACTACGCTCATCAGAATACGCCTCACTACATACTCACTACACTCATCAGAATACGCCTCACTACATACTCACTACGCTCATCAGAATACGCCTCAATAATCACTACATACTCACTACGCTCATCAGAATACGCCTCAGTAATCACTACATACTCACTACGCTCATCAGAATACGCCTCAGTAATCACTACATACTACGCTCATCAGAATACGCGTCAGTAATCACTATATACTCACTACGCTCATCAGAATACGCCTCAATAATCACTACATACTCACTACGCTCATCAGAATACGCCTCAATAATCACTACATACTCACTACGCTCATCAGAATACGCCTCAATAATCACTACATACTCACTACGCTCATCAGAATACGCCTCAATAATCACTACATACTCACTACGCTCATCAGAATACGCCTCACTACATACTCACTACGCTCATCAGAATACGCCTCAATAATCACTACATACTCACTACGCTCATCAGAATACGCCTCAATAATCACTACATACTCCCTACGCTCATCAGAATACGCCTCAATAATCACTACATACTCACTACGCTCATCAGAATACGCCTCACTACATACTCACAACGCTCATCAGAATACGCCTCAATAATCACTACATACTCACTACGCTCATCAGAATACGCCTCAGTAATCACTACATTCTCACTACGCTCATCAGAATATGCTTTAATAATCTTTACATACTCACTACGCTCATCAGAATACACTTCAATAATCACTACATACTCACTACGCTCATCAGAATACGCCTCAGTAATCACTACATACTCACTACGCTCATCAGAATACGCCTCAATAATCACTACATACTCACTACGCTCATCAGAATATGCCTCAGTAATCACTACATTCTCACTACGCTCCCCAGATGGTGTGTACTCACAATCACCTTGTATGTAAAATATTTTGATATGTGCTCTTATTCTCTTTTTCTCTTTTACAGTAGAGACGAAGTGTGCAGGACCGAGGAGTCGGGGCATGTTCAGAAGGGCAGGTGAGGCAGTTTTTCTTCTGAAGGATCTTCTGAAGGATCTTCTGCTACTTTATATTGTCAGCATTGAGTGCATAATTCACACACTGTATAACACACTTTTATAAACATGAAGGTAGCACTGTGAGCATATAGTTCTGTTAATGTGATCTGTTGTGGATTGAGATATCCATCAGAATAGGACAGGCTATAGAATTTCTTTCTGACATGGAGAGGCTCTAGATCAGGAACATGATGTCCTGTTGAATCTCTGTCGTTTATTCTGACTGTGGCCCTTAAAATGGAATTTTTGTTTTACAGCACGTTGTTCAAGTAAGCCAACTTCAGAGTGGGATAAATCACAAACAGACATCTGGAAGTGTTTTTTACGGCATCCTCCATAGCCGCTTCCAGCTTTTATTTTTGCAGTTGGCTGGTCAGGTGGTGCTGCAAGGCTGGAGTGCTCCAGCTCTGAGAGGAGACGAGGAATTAATAACACATTTCACCCCGGCGAATCGAACTCTCATTAAATGAACCCACCATTCGTCTTCCTCAGCCTGTGCTCCCACGCCAATGCCCTTCATTGTGGATTCCATCCCACCATTACCACCACCTCTCCAGCCTTCTGGCTTAAAAGGGGAAGGAATTCTGTCTGTGTGCTCTTCAAAATTCCAGAGATTTTCACTCCATTTTTTCTCAGTGGGTCTCTGCTGTGTGAATATTGGTTTAGTGTGTGTGTGTGTGTTGGATGCAGGTTTAAACCACTGGAGAGGAAGACTCCCAGAAATTGTGGGTCTGGTACACCCTCTGCAGGCCGTACGGAAATCACTCTGTGTCTGAGCCCAAGGTCCAGACGTCCACTCTGTCCCCAAGTGAAGACCACGCCTACCAATCCACACACAGCTGATGGTAACCCCCCCCCACCCCCTTACACACACACACACACAGGATGACAGGATGCACATTATTTAATCACATAATTCATAAAACTACACACCTCACAAATAATTTAAAATAGAGCTCTCTCTCCATTTTTATATATATATATATAATATATATATAAGATAAGATAAGACAAGAAGAACTTTATTTATCCTGAGGAGATTGTTAAGTGCTAGACGAAGGAAAAAAAAAATTTTTTTTTATTTATTTTGTGCAGTGTGTGTGTGTGTGTGTGTGTGTGTGTTGGACTCGTCTGAAATACTTTTTGAACAAGTGGGTTTTCAGCTGCTTCTTAAAGGTGGTGGTAGTCTCGGCTAGTCGAATGGAGCAGGACAAGTTGTCCCACCAGCCAGGGACAACAAAGGAGAACAGAGTTGACTGGGACCGGAGACCCCATGAAGAGGGAATTTTTAGTCTGGTTTCATTAGCTGATCTAAGAGGGCGTGCAGGAGTGTATCTAGTAGTGTGTTGGTGTAAGAGGGAGAACTTCCATTTACAGCCATGTAGGCAGCATCAAGGATTTAAACTCGATGCGAGCAGCTACCGGGAGCCGGTGGAGAGAGGTGAGAAGAGGCGGGACGAGGGGGTGTTTAGGCTGGTTGAAGATGAGGCGGGCTGTCACATTTTGGACCATCTGGAGGGGTTTTATGGTGACTGCAGAGGCTCCAGCCAGGAGAGAGTTACAATAGTCCAGTTTCGAGATGACCGTTGCCTGGACGAGGAGCTGCGTAGCCTGTTGTGGAAGAAAAGGCCGAATCTTGCGAATGTTGTAGATCACAGCAACATGATGGTTCATGTAACACTAATGATATTACTATATCAAGCGAAATGCCCGAGATGGTGTTAAGTGACATAATGATTATGCAATGAGTAAGAGTAAGAGGGAGTAGCAGCAGCAGCGTGTGCAGGGGGGTAAAACAAACTTTTGAAGACATCCAGGTGAGTAGTATTGCACATCTGAGTGAAAAATCACCTACAGAGCAAGGAAGAGTTAAACAATCTGATAGCTCCAGGTAGGAAGGATTTCCTGTGGATATATACATACATACACACACACACACACATATACAGTGGGTAAGGATTCAGACCCACATTTTCACTCTTTGTTATATTGCATTCGCTAAAATCATTAAAGTTTTTTTGTACACACAGCACCCCATTTTGACAGAAAAACATAGAATTGTTGACATCTGAGGCAGATCTAAGAAACTGGGCCTAAGAATTCAGACCCTGTGACACTCATATATTTAACTCTGGTGCTGGTTCTACACCTTCATTTGAGAGATGGGACAAAGTTGAAGAACATCAACCATCAGTGCAGCCCTCCACCAGTCGGGAATTTATGGCAGTGGTCAGGACCTGTTCAGCAGCCGCAGGACGGCTATCTTGTGGCGTTTTTTTGTGTTCCTGTCATATTCTGTCATGTTCTTTCTGTTTCCTTTTGGCCATCAAGCTTTTGTGTTAAAATAAAATAAAATCTTTTTGCCTTGATGTCCCGCTTCTGTGACTTCTTCCTCCTTGGACCCCAAGTCGTGACAGAATGTGGAGCCCACATCAGAAGTGCAGAAGCCAAAAAAGTATAGAGAGGAGAAGACTGAGGACGGGCACCCAGGTGCCAGCGGGGACGGCAGAGGCGCGCCGTGGTGGAGAGGTGACATCCGTCTGACGGGGCCATGGCAAAGTCTACACCATTCTCAACCGCGCCCAGGCCGGCACTGATGACGTCAGCGATGCCACCATTGAGTGGGGATGGAATGATGCAGGGTATGTGCTCTCCACAGCACATGCGCTGACACCTCAAGATCCCTGATTCCTCCACACGTCCAGGTGTGTGAAGTAGAGAGAGCGGCTGACAGCAAGGAGGAGGAAGAAGTCCTGCCTCGCGAGGAACTCACCTCTCCAGCTCCGGTCGCAGACTTGCCAACCCTCTGCCCCCCAACCCTCTGCACACGCCCACCACCACCTGCAGTCATGAGTCCAGCCCAGACAAACGTGCCACCTGCCTCCCACCCAGCTGCCCAGGGGTCCTGACTTCCACTCTCCTGACCATGCTTCCAGAAGAGGTCCCGGAACGACACCCTGCTGCACGTGCCCGGAAGGTACAGCGCTGCATGAATGGGTACCTGTCCCCTGCACCACGCAGGGAGGAGTGCTGGAGCGTCCAGCAGAGACATGCCTGCACATGTCTGCACAGGAGATGGCTCCTTCCTGCGGTTCAGGGGCCACTGGGCGATCAGCAGACGCTCCTGCACCTGATTATGGAGTCCTGGTCCATCCCAGCAGAAAACAATTAGAACCTTTAGGTAGCACCCAGCTGCCACGTTAATGTGGACATTATTATGCTTCTGTTTGCTTTACTCTTGTCATTCTTGTCAATTTTTGTCCCTTCTATGTTTCCTTTTGTCAGCCATCATGCCAGTTTCCTTATTTTTTGTTTCCTTATTGTTTATAATAAATCCCTTTCATGTCCTGTCCCACCCCTGCTTTTCTTTCACTTATACACCTCAAGTAGTGACACACACACACACACACACACACACACACACACATATGAATTTATCCAAAAGTAAACAGATTACAAACAAATGTCAACAAACGTCATTGCTCTAACAAGGCTTCTGTTGAGTGCATAGTGCTGCAGGGGAAGGTGAAGATGCTGAATGTGGATTGAGCAGAATTTAAACCAGGGCAGGACGTTTCCCCACAGTGTGCTTTCTGTGCTACCCAGATCTTGTCTGGAGGTGCTGGCCTTCTTTGCCTTCATGGTCAAGGCCCTTTCACTCTTCTTCTTCTTGCTCTTGTTGATCCATCCATTGTTGTTGAACTTGTAAATTTGTGTGAGTGCGTTTTGGAGTTTGATTTTCCCTCTTCTATTTGCAGAGAAAAGACTGTGGTCTGATCTTGGCCGTGAGGTTCCATCAACAGTTTGCAGCTCTTGCTCACAGCAGGAGAAGGATGAAGATGGTGCACCTGAGCCATCAACTGAGGATGCTGACAGAAAGGAAGTGGAAGAGGAGTCAGAGGGTGAAGCTCTGAGTGAGAAGGAGAGGAAGAATGAGGAAGTGAAGGAGAAAGACAACTGCTCCGCCTCCAGCATCTCGTCCAACAGCAGCACGCTGGAGAGGGGAGAACAGGACATTAAAGTCCACTGCCAGAGCTCAGGTGTGCATCAGACCTTCACTGTGTGCTCGTTTTGGAGCGTTTGTCTTGAATCAGCTGTTATGTTCCTTGTTCTCGACCCCAGGCAGCGGTCAGTGGGAGAACCAGCAGCACTCAGGGGACAAGGAGAAAGAACCTGAGATGGGAACAGTGAAGCGGAAGGAGCTGGAGCCAGAGCGAGGAGAGATGGTGTGTGTGCGTGCGTCCATCGCCAGTCCAGCCAATCAGTCCTCAGTGCTGGACACTCGGAATAAGGTGTGTGAGAATCAGGTGGTCAGAAAGGAGGGCAGACTTGAAGGTCTTTTGTGGAAGAAGATGGTGCTGCAGACCAATAGTGAGTCACCACTGCCCGGTAGGACCACGCCATTACCTACACTGGCCCCACCCACTATTCTTAAAAAGGAATCTGATCAGATCTGGGAGCAGATGATGGCTCGCCCCCACCAACTCCACATCAGGGACATGGACTTTTCTGACCTGGTAGAGGAGGACGATGTGGACATTCTGGAAGTGGTCAATGAAATGGGATCACCTGACCTCACTCCTCCCCCACCACCTCCTCCGCCACCACTCAGCACATCAGCCCTGCCCCCACCACCACCCTTCCTGGCCTGCCCCATTCCCCCTCCTGTCCCAGGGACAAAGCTGCCCCACACCCCAACACCATCCAATTGGGCACAAAGCCCACACCTACAGAAGAAGAGGAAGACTATCCGGCTCTTCTGGAATGAAGTTCGGCCTGGAGACTGGCAGCTCCATGGTGGCCGGCGATGCTCTGAGTCCCTGTGGACGAAACTGGAGGCAGTCAAAGTGGACACAGAAAAGCTGGAGAACCTCTTCCAGACAAGGTCCAAAGATCTGAATATCTGTAAGGTTAGTGGAGCTTTTCTGCTACTGATCTTGCAGAGATAAAGTGCAGCTTTTACTGTCGGGCTGATTTGTTTGTGGGTGTGTTTGTTGTCAGAAAACAGCTGTAGATGGAAAACGTCAAGAGGTCATTGTATTGGACTCTAAAAGAAGCAATGCCATAAACATCGGCCTGACTGTCCTTCCTCCTCCTCGCACCATCAAAACAGCCATCCTTAACTTTGACGAGTTCACCCTCAACAAAGAGGGCATCGAGGTGGGCGGGGCAATTTCCCTTCCATTATAGTGAGGTGACATCTGATTGTAGTTGTGGTGAAAACTACAATAAAAAAAAAAAACTAATAATGTTGGGTTCTTCAACTCCAGACCTTGTTTTCAGTTCTCCCACTATTTGCTGGTTCTGATTGGCCATAGAGGCTGTACACCTGACTTACGTGTAGAGGAAGGCTGGAAAATCAGCATTACCTGGACCTTGAGGGCAGTGAGTTGAAGAACCCTGCTGTAAAGATTCCAAATCACCATTATACACAAATTTCCATAACTCCCTGACATGCTCCACCTCTCCCATTATCCTGTAGAAAATCCTTAGCATGATTCCAACAGAGGAGGAAAAGGAGAAGATCCAGGAGGCACAGCTGCAGAACCCCGACGTTCCTCTGGGCAACGCGGAGCAATTCCTTCTCACTTTGTCCTCCATCAGTGAGATCTCTGCCCGCCTGCAGCTGTGGGCCTTCAGACTGGACTATGACACCATGGAGAAGGTTCACACACACAAACACGGTCTCACACACCTGACTCCATCCCTCCCCCACCGTACAACAGTGCATCAGAATGTTGGATGGTGTTAAAAATGGCATCTGTGGGTTCTGTCTCAGGACATTGTGGAGCCACTGCAGGACCTGAAGGAGGGGATGGAACAGTTGGAGAAGAATGTGACTCTGCGCTACATCCTGTCCACGCTGCTGGCCATCGGCAACTTCCTCAATGGCTCCAATGTGAGTTGCTCTGTGTACACACACTTCTACCTCTGAGCTCCAGCTGGAGTAAAAACAGTTGCCCCGTTTCTTTATCCTTGTGTGCGTGCAGGCTAAAGGCTTTGAGCTGAGCTATCTGGAGAAGGTTCCGGAGGTGAAGGACACCGTGCATAAGCAGTCCCTCCTGCACCACGCCTGCACCATCATTGTAGAGAAGTTTCCAGATGGTTCGGATCTGTATTCTGAGATTGGAGCAATCACCCGCTCAGCGAAGGTGCTGACCATTTAAACTTCAACAGATTTATGTTAGGTAGCAGGGTTGTAAAACCGATCATCGATCAATCATGAACAAACATGACTTTACCAAAAGGTTGCTGGTTCAAATCCAGTCAGGGTGCCACTGAGGTCCCCCGTGATCCAGGTACCATCCCACAACCATTTTGTTGTGTCTCCCAATGACAAAGAAAATCCGTTTCATCAGTCACACCACAGAATCCAATTGTATATTAATATGTGAAGGAGATGCTTTACATGGTGGTCCATTCTACTCTCCATCTTTTTTTTCCAACCAATTTTTCCAACCAGCAAAACAAATGCACATGAAAATTGTTGCGGGTGTACAAACCAACATACAACAAAGGTGCGTCAGAACAGTTCAAACATAAACTGATTCAGTGGTTTGACTGCTATTAGAGAAACAGTACTTTGCTCTTGCTGGTTCAAAAGTTAAAATGATTCTGGTGTTTCTATAGTTTGATAATTTAGTGATTTGATGACTCAGTAGTTTGATGCTATTTGTATTTTGATAGCTCTTTGAAATTCAGTCATTTGTTGACTAAGCAGATTGATGCTCTGGGTATTTTGGTAGTTTGAACTGCTCTTGGCTTCAATCATTTGATGATTCAGGAGTCATCTTCAGGAATGATGCTCTTGGTACGTTTTACTAGTCTTTGTAATTCAATTGTTTGATGACTCAGTAGATTGACACTCTTAGTAGTTTGGTAGTTTTAACTGCTCTTGATTATTCAAACATATGATGATTGAGCAATTTGATGCTCTTGGTATTTAAGTAGTTTTAACTACTTTTGGTAATTCAGTTGTTTGACTCAGTAGATTGATGCTCTGGACATTTTGGTAGTTTTTACTGCTGTTGGCAATTCAGTTGTTTGACTCAGTAGATTGATGCTCTGGATATTTTAGTAGTTTTTACTGCTCTTGGAAATGAAGTTGTTTGACTCGGTAGATTGATGCTCTGGATATTTTAGTAGTTTTTACTGCTCTTGGAAATGAAGTTGTTTGACTCGGTAGATTGATGGTCTGTAGCAGTTGCAAAAGTGGTCTGTAGCAGTTGCAAAAAGCATTTCATTTCACATCATACCGTGTATGACCGTGTATGTGACAAATAGAATTTGAATTTGATGCTCTGGATATTTTGGTAGTTTTTACTGCTCTTTGTAATTCAGTTGTTTGACTCGGTAGATTGATGCTCTGGATATTTTAGTAGTTTCTACTGCTCTTGGTAATTAAGTTGTTTGACTCGGTAGATTGATGCTCTGGACATTTTGGTAGTTTTTACTGCTCTTTGTAATTCAGTTGTTTGACTCGGTAGGTTGATACTCTGGATATTTTAGTAGTTTTTACTGCTCTTGGTAATTAAGTTGTTTGACTCGGTAGATTGATGCTCTGGACATTTCGGTAGTTTTTACTGCTCTTTGTAATTCAGTTGTTTGACTCGGTAGATTGATGCTCTGGACATTTTGGTAGTTTTTACTGCTCTTTGTAATTCAGTTGTTTGACTCGGTAGATTGATGCTCTGGACATTCTGGTAGTTTTTACTGCTCCTGGTAATTAAGTTGTTTGACTCGGTAGATTGATGCTCTGGACATTTTGGTAGTTTTTACTGCTCGTGGTAATTAAGTTGTTTGACTCGGTAGATTGATGCTCTGGACATTTCGGTAGTTTTTACTGCTCTTTGTAATTCAGTTGTATGACTCGGTAGATTGATGCTCTGGACATTTCGGTAGTTTTTACTGCTCTTTGTAATTCAGTTGTTTGACTCGGTAGACTGATGCTCTGGATATTTTAGTTTTTTTTACTGCTCTTGGTAATTCAGTTGTTTGACTCGGTAGATTGATGCTCTGGACATTTCGGTAGTTTTTACTGCTCTTTGTCATTCAGTTGTTTGACTCGGTAGATTGATGCTCTGGATATTTTAGTTTTTTTTTACTGCTCTTGGTAATTAAGTTGTTTGACTCAGTAGATTGATGCTCTGGACATTTTGGTAGTTTTTACTGCTCTTTGTAATTCAGTTATTTGACTCGGTAGATTGATGGTCTGTAGCAGTTGCAAAAGTGGTCTGTAGCAGTTGCAAAAAGCATTTCACTGCACATCATACCGTGTATGACTGTGTATGTGACAAATAGAATTTGAATTTGATGCTCTGGATATTTTGGTAGTTTTTACTGCTCTTTGTAATTCAGTTGTTTGACTCGGTAGATTGATGCTCTGGACATTTCGGTAGTTTTTACTGCTCTTTGTAATTCAATTGTTTGACTCGGTAGATTGATGCTCTGGACATTTCGGTAGTTTTTACTGCTCTTTGTAATTCAGTTGTTTGACTCGGTAGATTGATGCTCTGGACATTTTGGTAGTTTTTACTGCTCTTTGTAATTCAGTTGTTTGACTCGGTAGATTGATGCTCTGGACATTTTGGTAGTTTTTACTGCTCCTGGTAATTAAGTTGTTTGACTCGGTAGATTGATGCTCTGGACATTTTGGTAGTTTTTACTGCTCGTGGTAATTAAGTTGTTTGACTCGGTAGATTGATGCTCTGGACATTTCGGTAGTTTTTACTGCTCTTTGTAATTCAGTTGTTTGACTCGGTAGATTGATGCTCTGGACATTTCGGTAGTTTTTACTGCTCTTTGTAATTCAGTTGTTTGACTCGGTAGATTGATGCTCTGGATATTTTAGTTTTTTTTACTGCTCTTGGTAATTAAGTTGTTTGACTCGGTAGATTGATGCTCTGGACATTTCGGTAGTTTTTACTGCTCTTTGTCATTCAGTTGTTTGACTCGGTAGATTGATGCTCTGGATATTTTAGTTTTTTTTACTGCTCTTGGTAATTAAGTTGTTTGACTCGGTAGATTGATGCTCTGGACATTTTGGTAGTTTTTACTGCTCTTTGTAATTCAATTGTTTGACTCGGTAGATTGATGCTCTGGACATTTCGGTAGTTTTTACTGCTCTTTGTAATTCAGTTGTTTGACTTGGTAGATTGATGCTCTAGACATTTTGGTAGTTTTTACTGCTCTTTGTAATTCAGTTGTTTGACTCGGTAGATTGATGCTCTGGATATTTTAGTAGTTTTTACTGCTCTTGGAAATGAAGTTGTTTGACTTGGTAGGTTGATGCTCTGGACATTTTGGTAGTTTTTACTGCTCTTTGTAATTCAGTTGTTTGACTCGGTAGATTGATACTCTGGATATTTTAGTAGTTTTTACTGCTCTTGGTAATTAAGTTGTTTGACTCGGTAGATTGATGCTCTGGCCATTTTGGTAGTTTTTACTGCTCTTGGTAATTAAGTTGTTTGACTCGGTAGATTGATGCTCTGGACATTTCGGTAGTTTTTACTGCTCTTTGTAATTCAGTTGTTTGACTCGGTAGATTGATGCTCTGGACATTTTGGTAGTTTTTACTGCTCTTTGTAATTCAGTTGTTTGACTCGGTAGATTGATGCTCTGGACATTTTGGTAGTTTTTACTGCTCCTGGTAATTAAGTTGTTTGACTCGGTAGATTGATGCTCTGGACATTTCGGTAGTTTTTACTGCTCTTTGTAATTCAGTTGTTTGACTCGGTAGATTGATGCTCTGGACATTTCGGTAGTTTTTACTGCTCTTTGTAATTCAGTTGTTTGACTCGGTAGATTGATGCTCTGGACATTTCGGTAGTTTTTACTGCTCTTTGTCATTCAGTTGTTTGACTCGGTAGATTGATGCTCTAGATATTTTAGTTTTTTTTACTGCTCTTGGTAATTAAGTTGTTTGACTCGGTAGATTGATGCTCTGGACATTTTGGTTGTTTTTACTGCTCTTTGTAATTCAGTTGTTTGACTCGGTAGATTGATGCTCTGGACATTTCGGTAGTTTTTACTGCTCTTTGTAATTCAGTTGTTTGACTCGGTAGATTGATGCTCTGGACATTTTGGTAGTTTTTACTGCTCTTTGTAATTCAGTTGTTTGACTCGGTAGATTGATGCTCTGGATATTTTAGTAGTTTTTACTGCTCTTGGAAATGAAGTTGTTTGACTTGGTAGATTGATGCTCTGGACATTTTGGTCGTTTTTACTGCTCTTTGTAATTCAGTTGTTTGACTCGGTAGATTGATACTCTGGATATTTTGGTAGTTTTTACTGCTCTTGGTAATTAAGTTGTTTGACTCGGTAGATTGATGCTCTGGATATTTTAGTAGTTTTTACTGCTCTTGGTAATTAAGTTGTTTGACTCGGTAGATTGATGCTCTGGCCATTTTGGTAGTTTTTACTGCTCTTGGTAATTAAGTTGTTTGACTCGGTAGATTGATGCTCTGGACATTTCGGTAGTTTTTACTGCTCTTTGTAATTCAGTTGTTTGACTCGGTAGATTGATGCTCTGGACATTTTGGTAGTTTTTACTGCTCTTTGTAATTCAGTTGTTTGACTCGGTAGATTGATGCTCTGGACATTTTGGTAGCTTTTACTGCTCCTGGTAATTAAGTTGTTTGACTCGGTAGATTGATGCTCTGGACATTTCGGTAGTTTTTACTGCTCTTTGTAATTCAGTTGTTTGACTCGGTAGATTGATGCTCTGGACATTTTGGTAGTTTTTACTGCTCTTTGTAATTCAGTTGTTTGACTCGGTAGATTGATGCTCTGGACATTTTGGTAGTTTTTACTGCTCCTGGTAATTAAGTTGTTTGACTCGGTAGATTGATGCTCTGGACATTTTGGTAGTTTTTACTGCTCGTGGTAATTAAGTTGTTTGACTCGGTAGATTGATGCTCTGGACATTTCGGTAGTTTTTACTGCTCTTTGTAATTCAGTTGTTTGACTCGGTAGATTGATGCTCTGGACATTTCGGTAGTTTTTACTGCTCTTTGTAATTCAGTTGTTTGACTCGGTAGATTGATGCTCTGGACATTTCGGTAGTTTTTACTGCTCTTTGTCATTCAGTTGTTTGACTCGGTAGATTGTTGCTCTAGATATTTTAGTTTTTTTTACTGCTCTTGGTAATTAAGTTGTTTGACTCGGTAGATTGATGCTCTGGACATTTTGGTAGTTTTTACTGCTCTTTGTAATTCAGTTGTTTGACTCGGTAGATTGATGCTCTGGACATTTCGGTAGTTTTTACTGCTCTTTGTAATTCAGTTGTTTGACTCGGTAGATTGATGCTCTGGACATTTTGGTAGTTTTTACTGCTCTTTGTAATTCAGTTGTTTGACTCGGTAGATTGATGCTCTGGATATTTTAGTAGTTTTTACTGCTCTTGGAAATGAAGTTGTTTGACTTGGTAGATTGATGCTCTGGACATTTTGGTAGTTTTTACTGCTCTTTGTAATTCAGTTGTTTGACTCGGTAGATTGATACTCTGGATATTTTAGTAGTTTTTACTGCTCTTGGTAATTAAGTTGTTTGACTCGGTAGATTGATGCTCTGGACATTTTGGTAGTTTTTACTGCTCTTGGTAATTAAGTTGTTTGACTCGGTAGATTGATGCTCTGGACATTTCGGTAGTTTTTACTGCTCTTTGTAATTCAGTTGTTTGACTCGGTAGATTGATGCTCTGGACATTTTGGTCGTTTTTACTGCTCTTTGTAATTCAGTTGTTTGACTCGGTAGATTGATGCTCTGGACATTTTGGTAGTTTTTACTGCTCCTGGTAATTAAGTTGTTTGACTCGGTAGATTGATGCTCTGGACATTTTGGTAGTTTTTACTGCTCTTTGTCATTCAGTTGTTTGACTCGGTAGATTGATGCTCTGGACATTTCGGTAGTTTTTACTGCTCTTTGTCATTCAGTTGTTTGACTCGGTAGATTGATGCTCTGGATATTTTAGTTTTTTTTACTGCTCTTTGTAATTCAGTTGTTTGACTCGGTAGATTGATGGTCTGTAGCAGTTGCAAAAAGCATTTCACTGCACATCATACCGTGTATGACTGTGTATGTGACAAATAGAATTTGAATTTGATGCTCTGGATATTTTGGTAGTTTTTACTGCTCTTGGAAATGAAGTTGTTTGACTCGGTAGATTGATGCTCTGGACATTTTGGTAGTTTTTACTGCTCTTTGTAATTCAGTTGTTTTACTCGGTAGATTGATGCTCTGGACATTTCGGTAGTTTTTACTGCTCTTTGTAATTCAGTTATTTGACTCGGTAGATTGATGCTTTGAATATTTTGGTAATTTTTCCAGCTCTTGGTAATCCAGTTGTTTGATGCTCTGGATATTTTGGTAGTTTTTACTGCTCTTGGTAATGAAGTTGTTTGACTTGGTAGATTGATGCTCTGGATATTTTGGTAGTTTTTACTGCTCTTGGTAATTAAGTTGTTTGACTCGGTAGATTGATGCTCAGGACATTTTGGTAGTTTTTACTGCTCTTTGTAATTCAGTTGTTTTTTGACTCGGTAGATTGATGCTTTGAATATTTTGGTATTTTTTCCTGCTCTTGGTAATCCAGTTGTTTGATGCTCTGGATATTTTAGTAGTTTTTACTGCTCTTGGTAATCCAGTTGTTTGATGCTCTGGATATTTTAGTAGTTTTTACTGCTCTTGGTAATTAAGTTGTTTGACTCGGTAGTTTGGTTGAATCACCTCGCATGCTGCAGTCAGTGCTTCTGCAGCGTGAGCGCTGCTCTCTGTAGTTGCTGTGGTCTGAAGGTTTGTCTTTACAGCCTCATTCTCAGTTTTTTTTTTTGTTTCCCAGATCGACTTTGACCAGCTTCATGAAAACCTCTGCCTAATGGAGCGCCGCTGCAAAGCATCATGGGACCACCTGAAAGTAATCTCCAAGCACGAAATGAAGATAGTGATGAGGCAGAGGATGTCAGACTTCCTGAGGGACTGCACCGAGAGGATCATCATCCTGAAGACGGTCCATCGTAGAGTGATCAATAGGTGAATCTTCATTTCCACAGGCCCAGTGGTGGCAGGTTTTATTGCCAACCGTTCACCTCTCCCTTAGTTACCCCATTCCCTCTTCAGGTTTCACGCGTTCCTGCTCTTCCTGGGCCACCCATCGTACGCTGTACGTGAGGTCAGCATTCATCGCTTCTGTAAGATGGTGAGCGAGTTCGCGCTGGAGTACCGCACTGCACGAGAACGTGTGCTTCAGCAGAAACAGAAAAGAGCAAATCACAGAGAACGGAACAAGACCCGTGGGAAAATGATCATCGAGGTAGATGTGTTCAACTCTTCTGTTGTTGATCTACATTAGAATCCCTTCATCATCACCAGGGCTCTGGACCCACTTTAACCCACTTTTTTTCCTACTGTTCCACCCGTCCAGAGTGGGAAGTTTGATGTGATCTCAGACGTAGAACCTGGGGGTCTGGGATATACAGAGGAGACGGCTGAGCACGAGAGCATGAAGGCAGTGCTGCTGGGTGGGGGGTCAGTCGTCCCAGGACTCCGCACTCGAACCCGTGCCAGACAAGGTTGGTTGTCTTCTGTCACACCACTTCAGAGCCGTTCGATTCTGAATTGTGTCGGTCCCGTCCTCCGAAGGCTGCACGAGCGTATGGTCGCAGACAAAAGATGATTCCGCCGTTGGTAAAGATGCCACGGCGGATGAGATCATGGAGCGCATCGTGAGGGCAGCAACTCAGGGAGCGAATCAGAGGATGCCGCCTCGGGAGCGAAGACGGTCCAGGGCCAATCGCAAGTCGTGTGAGTTCTTCATCTTAGTCCCATAATGTCCCTTGGTCCCCATAATGTCCATTTTGCTGGTTGATTATTTGGTGTTTTTTTTCTCGCCACAGTGAGGCGATCGCTGCGGTCCACTCTCACACCAGATGAAGCTCAGGCCCTGGGCCTGGCTGGTGGGTCAGAGGTGCAGGTGTGATTATGGACTGTGGTTCCACGTTTCTTCAGTTTGGTGGCTTGGGTCTAGGCCACGGATCAAGATGCCCATGTTCTTGTCTGTGACCTGGTGCTCATGGCTTCAAGAGCCATGGTTGTGGTGAGGAGAACGTGAGGAGAACCCCTATTTGAAATTACTGTGGCATTTCACACAACCACAGCAGGTCACTGTGAAACGACACTTCAGTCCACCTCATGACATGTAGCCACGCCCCAGCACCCCCTTCCGCCAACCAAAGGGTACACGGACTGAGATCCTCACTGCACTGGTTGAAATGTTGAGATTTTGGTTGGTGTTTCACATCAGAATAAGTCTCGATATTTATTTAAGATTTAATACAGACCAATATGGTGCTGGGCTGCATGGTTTCACCTGGGTTCTCCAGGTTTCCCTGATCCGAATCGGTCAGTCTAAATTGTCCTATGGGTGTGAAGATATGGGTGCCCCGCCGTGCATAGACAACCCTGGTTGATGGAGGGAGTGACATGGAGCTTCCAGGAACTAGTGCCTTGTTTTTTATCCTGCTGGATTCTGGGAACCCCCCCACCAGGACGGCCACACGCTGTGTTCTTGTCTTCCACGTGTGGTCGGTACCGAACAGCTCAGTGAATGGGCTTCTCTGGTCCTACAGACATTCATGACAGGTTTACTAATTAACAATCACTGATAATTGTCATACGACTGTAACAGAGCGGAACCTCCCAGCCTCGTTTGTAGCATGTACATAGGGCAGAACATCTGTTCTACACTCAGAATGAGAACTTGAGATGCCGTAGAACTGCAACGGTCGGGTCCGTTTGTAGAACAGTGTTACTGCAGGTATGAAGTGGAGTAATTGAAGAGAAACTCGTGCATGACTGGAAACCTGTGATAAACCCTCCTGACTATGGGTGGGTTCCATCTGCAATAAAAAGTCTTCAGAAGAAGTGAAAGTCTTCTTGACCATGTGACTCACGGCGAGCGTCTGAAAGGCTTTGGGGACTGGTGGACGGAAACTGGGTTCAACGCGAGATCTGGATAATACTGGACACCAGCATCCGCTGGCAATGCTCCAAACAGACCGTCCGTGGCTACACGTTCTGCAGAAATCAGGTGGAGAACACTCAGGAACCACACACGTTCAGTTTTTGCTTTATACATTTAATACTTTTCTGCCAAAGAGGATGTTACATTTGCAATGTGTCCATTTCTCTTGCACCAGCTGAAGGCCAGAATACAAGATGCAAAAGCAAAAGGGAGGAAGCCTGGAACCCAGCGAGCTAAACGGCCTCACAGCACGACGAGAACATGGAAATTAAAAAAAAAAAAAAAAAAAAAAAAAGAAAGAAAAAAGGGGTTCACAGCAGAACCCAGTGCAAATGAAAACTTACTGCTCGCGTTTATCATCAAGAGCGAATGTGTGTCGGGATTTACAAGTACATAGTCCCTGAAAAACGAGCACAGTACTTCAAGCCAACTGCGTTCCCGCCTCGCCACCACCAGCTCCGCCCACTGGGCGACAGTGGCCCCCCCTGCACTCGATTCTTGGTTCTTAAAAAGCGCGCGTTGCGTCTTGACGCTTCTCGCTTTCCAGGGTTTTTAATGTCAAGTGACCATTTTAAAGCACCACAGAACACGTAGCAAAACACGTCACCGTTCTCCTGGTCACCTGACAGGGTTCATAGTGCATTCGGTGCATAATCAAGGACCTCTCCTGGTTCTGCCGGAGAAGGGCATTACGTGATGAAACCACGCACACGCTCGCTCGCACGCGCACACACACACACACACACACACACACAGAGCTCTGCTTTTCAATCCACATTTAAAGGCTCACAGGTGATCAGATCACTTCAAAAAATTTTTAAAAAATGTTTTAACCCAAACGGCTCGTTTTTAAACGACGGGTTTGAGAGAATTTTTTAAAAGCAGAACACGTATTCGAACTCTATAAAAAACGTTTTGAGTCACAGATTGGGGCGTGGCCTGCGGGTGTCACACACACACACAGAGCATCACAGATTAAAGCTTATTGAGAACAGTGCCAACAGGTCCTGTAAACCCAAATGAGAGCTTAGAGCTTATCTTAGTGTTGAAGAGGGACGCAACAATGCCCCCTACTCACACTCACACACACACACACAAAAAAAAATCATCAATTCTAGAACACAGCACCGGCACATTCTAGATCTGGGCTCTAGGGTGCACTTGGGTGGGAAACACAAAACAGATTTAAAAGTGAGGATAGCTGAATTCCTCAGGTAAAAAAAAAAAAAAAAATGCGGTCACAGTGAGCCCAGGACGTGACTCCGCCTCCTCTACGTCATCTGATGAGGAGCTTCCAGCATCTCCATCAGGAAGGCATCAATGGGCGTGTCACCGATCAGTTTAAAGAAGAACAGGTGCTCCAGACACTTCAGGCCAATGGAACGCAGCGCTGGCAGGCGGAGGAGGAGCTTCGCAAATCTGGGGGGGATTAAACAGAGATCCAAATTCTGTGTAATTCAACCACATCCAACACAAGATAGCGTCTCGCTAACATTACTGTGGGGGATTACTGAAATCACTGGAAACTGACAAAAGAAACGATACATACAGGGGGTAGGAAAGTATTCAGACCCCCTGATTTTTCACTCTTATATTGCAGCCATTTGCTTAAATCATTTAAGTTCATTTTTCCTTATTAATGTAAAAACTGATCATCCTTGAGATGGTTCTACACCTTCATTTGAGTCCAGCTATGCTTGATTACACTGATTAGACTTGATTAGGAAAGCCACACCCCTCTCTATATATGGCCTTACAGCTCACAAAACGTTTGGGACCACCTGAACCCTTCCTAGAGCTGGCCGTCCAGCCAAACTGAGCGATCAGGGAAGAAGAGCCTTGGTTAGAGAGGTAGAGAAGAACCCAAAGATCACTGTGGCTGAGCTTCAGGAGATGGGAGAAAGTTGTAGAAAGTCAACAATCACTGCAGCCCTCCACCAGTCAGGGCTTTATGGCAAAGAGGCTTGATGGAAGCCTCTCCTCAGTGCAAGACTCATGAAAGCCCGCATCATATTTGCTTAAACATCTGACTCCAGTCGGGTCTGATGAGACCAAGATAGAACTTTTTGGGCTTAATTCTAAGCAGTATGCGTGGAGAAAACCCGGCACTGCTCATCACATGCCCAATACAGTCCCAGCAGTGAAGATGGTGGTGGCAGGATCATGCTGTGGGGTCAGGACGACTGGTTGCAATCCAGGGAAAGATTAATGCGGCCACGTACAGGGACATCCTGGACTAAAACCTTCTCTTGAGTGCTCAAGACCGAAGGAGAGACCTAAACATGGCTGACCACCAACGTTTACCATCCAACCTGCCAGAACTGGAGAGGATCTGCAAGGAGGAATGGCAGAGGATCCCCACATTCAGGTTGCATCTTTCCCAGCCAGACTCATGGCTGTATTAGATCTACTAAAATAAAACTGAAATTTAAGGGGGTCTGAATACCCACTGTGATTTACTAAAAACATGTGAACATTAGATATTATTCATTTAAAATAATTGCATTAAAAGGTTTTAAAAAGCTGAATATACCCTTAATAATTTGAGGCAACTAAGTCCTGTAACTCTCAGTGGGACTTCTGCACAAGTCCACTGGTCTTATCCCACTCTTCATGAGCAACCTGCTCCAGCTGGCTCGGGTTGTGAAGGACTGCAGATTTCAGCTCCTTCCACAGATGTTCGACTGAGACCAAGCTTTCTGATGCTGGGCACCACATTTGCTCCAGAGTGGCATGATAGTCAGATTTAATGGACATACTCAAGACACAGCCAAGCAGCCGCAGTACATAACGTCCTGCATGTTTCACATAGAGGTGACTCGTGTGACTTGTCATTTATTTATTTCTTTTTTCTCGAATCCGTCCAGAGGATTTGCTTTCAACAGTGATGTCTTCCTCCGTAGTCTCCCTTCAAGTCCGTTTTGGCTGAAGCAGCGATGGCTGGTGTGATCTGACTGATGTACCGGGTCCTTGGACTTCACCTCTAATTTTCACAGTTGTTCAGGGCTCTCTGGTTACCATTCGTATTCTAAGCCTCTTCAATCCTCCTCAATCCAGGGAGGTTGGGCTTCAGTCCCGTGGACCTTAAAAGTTCTGAATGACGTGCAACGTTGTCTTATAGCCTTTATAGCCTGTCTGTGGTCCATGTTCAGTGTGGTACTGAACATAATAGCACGGTGGCTACTTTTCCCAATTATTACTTCAGTCTTATCTAGGGGAACCATCATTTCTGTCCAGGCCTGTTTCATAAGAGGCCCGGTTTTCCTTTATTCATTTTCTGTAAATTATGTATAGTTTCTTTTGTCAGTTTCAAGTGGCAGTGGTTTCCTAGCGGTTAAGTAATCAGACAGTTGGCGGTTCAAATCCCGAACCGCCAAGGTGCCACTAAGCGAGGTACCCGGGCGCCTGTCATGGTGCCCACTGCTCACTGAGGGTGATGGTTAAATAGAGAGGACATGTTTCACCATGTGCTGCGATGCAGCGTTTCACAATGACATTCACTTTGTGGGTTTATCTTTCTATAACAGAAGGGGGTACTAGCAAATGTTCCCTAAAGGATATAATACATTTATATGTAATTATTACAATGAAGATTAAAGCTATAAATATGATAAAATATTCTATATGTACAGCAAAACACTTTATTTATGCTACAATGCAAAAAAGTAGAATGTGGTGTCCCTGCACAAGTATGTTGGTGTGTGTGTGTGTGTGTGTGTGTGTGTGTGTGTGTGCTTTACCTGCCCTGCTGCTCAGGGTACTTGTGTCTGCAGTAGGCCTCCAGTGTAGCATAAACTCGCTCCCTCAACAGCTCCACCTCGCTGCTGCAGGACAGACCCTTGGCATCTGAGACACACATCATAGCAGAAAAACTGTACCCATTTACAGTTAATTCTACATCACATTAAATTTTAAAAAATAATAATAATAATCTGCTGGAAAAGGTGCTGCATCTGATGTTTCCTTTTAATAAATGTAGGGGGTGGGGGTAATAAACATTTTAGGCCTTATTGGCCAGGCCTGACTTTATGTAATGTTTGTGAAAGTGCCGCAGGTCTAAGGCGGCCGACACGCCACGCGTCACCCAGAAACCGGTCCGGGTGCAGCTGGCCGTCCGGACAGCGGCGTCCCCACCCTGCGTTCGGCCCCTCGCGATTGGTGGACTTCGGTTTATACTGTTGCATTAGTAATGATCTCTGGTTCGTTTTTTGGTAAAGCACGTTGCATATTTGTTAAAAAGAGTGATTACGATTTTGACTTGAACAACGTCTGTCATTAGGCGTGTTACGGGGAAGGGGCCGTGTAATCAGAAGGTTGCCGGTTCGAATCCCGATCCCCCAAGGTGCCACTGAGCAAAGCGCCGTCCCCACACACTGCTCCCCGGGCGCCTGTCATGGTGCCCACTGCTCACCAAGGGTGATGGTTAAATGCAGAGGACACATTTCACTGTGTGCACCGTGTGCTGTGCTGCTGTGTATCACAATGACAATCACTTCACTTTATAAAAAAAAAAAAAAAAGTCTGCAACGTCCCAGAGAGGAAGGAGCCCTGACGGCGACCGGCCACGCCCAGTAAAGCGGGAAGAAAGCGGGCGTGTACCTGGGTTGAAGAGGACGATGGCACGCAGGCAGCCCAGCTCCGACTTGTCCATCTGCATATCCCTCATCTTACACACCAACTCCGTTAGCACCCTGCCTCACACACACACGTACGTACGGTGAGCTCTGGCGTCGGGACAGGGGGACGAGGTAAAGAAGCGTCGAGCCGGCGGTTACCTGTCGAAAACGGCCCCCACCTCCGGACTCTGGGCGCAGTCCCTGTTTAAAAAACCCGTTTTTAACCGTCACGGAACAACATGGTGGGTCCAGGTGGGTGTGTGTGTGTGTTTCTGGCTACCTGTCAAAAATGGCTTCCAGGCCGTACATGTTGTCTGTGGGTCGGTGGAGGGCGGGGTTCTGCAGGACGTCCTCCCTCATCCCAATGGAACGATGCGAAAAGACCGCAATCAACAACTCATTCCAGCCTGGGGGAGGAGACTTGTGGTGAGAGGACACGCCCGCGTCTGACGGCGGCGGCGCCGAGGCGTCACACTCACCCGCCCGCAGAAGAACCACCTGGTCGTCCAGCGGAAGCTCGGAGAAGTGCGGGATCCTCTTGGCCCATTCGACCAGCAGGAAGAGCTGCCTGTCGGCCGCCTGGCACATGCTGGTGACCGGATCGCTGGGCTGAAGGGACAAGGGAGGGGGACGGGTCAGGACAGGAACGGGCCGCCTGGCGCCGCCACGGCTAGCCCGGGCCTCACCAAGCCGGACGCGTGCATCTCCGCCTTGCGCTCGGACATCAGCTCCGCCTCCAGAATCTTGTCCACCGGCATCTCCTCGCTGGCTCCATGGCTGGTGTCCAGCTCGCCACCGTCCCTCTCCTTCCCCCGCTGGCGCTCGTCCTGCACGGCTGGAGACGGACGGGACGGGAATTAACGAACGGTTCTCCATGCGATCTGGCCCGTTTCAGGGGTTCTCCTAAAATGGGTTCCAATTTGAATGTCTCTCTTCCACGTCCCCATGTGGACTTTTTTTTTTCTGACCTGACCTTAAACCCAAAGTAATGAAACGTTCGTGGTCGTGAAACCTTTCTAACGAAGCGACGCGGCCGTTACAGCGCCACCGACCTGCGTCTCTGCGTGGACATTTCACATAACTCTCCCGTGTGGACGCAGGGTTTTTTTAGAAACCAAATAACCCTTTTAGAGAAAAGCGTCCTCGTTTGGACGGGCTCCTGATGTCCACCCAGTTCCACAGTTACACTGCTGTAAGGGCCCAAACTTGAAAAAATTGGGGACATTTTGAAATCCCGGTCCCTTCGTCGGATCCTGCAAACAGACGCTGTGCAGAACGTGACGCCCGGGGAGCAGTGTGTGGGGACGGTGCTTTGCTCAGTGGCACCTTGGCGGGTCGGGATTCGAACCGGCAACCTTCTGGTTACGGGGCCACTTCCTTAACCGCCAGGACACCACTGTCCCCATGTTCCCCACCAGCCAATAGGCAAAATAGATGTGAGAACAGAGCTAGAACCGCAGGTCATTTTAAGAGTACCGAGGGACAGTGGGTTGGGCATGAAAGGTGGACGATGGACGTTCGTACCTTCTCTCTTCATGCCCATGGCCAGGCACTTCTGGTAGCGGCAGTACTGACAGCGGTTCCGCTGCCGCCGGTCCACCAGACAGTCCTTGGTGTCCCTGCAGACGTAACTCAGATCCTTCCTCACGGTGCGTTTGAAGAAGCCCTTGCAGCCCTCACAGCTGTACACGCCGTAGTGCTTCCCTGCGCACACACACACACACACACACACACACACACACACACACACACACACACACGCGCGGTCAGAAAGAGCCGAGAACCATGACAGCGCTCGTACCGCTACAGAACGGCGGGCCACCTGAGGACCGGTCACCGCAGATGGCACACAGGCGCTTGTGGGGCAGCATGGGTCCAGGACTGTGGCTGGGCGTCGGCCGCAGCCCAAACGGGGGCTTCACATCATCTGAGCTGCTGACCGCAGGAAGACCGGACATCGACACGGAGCTGACCTGCTGAACACAAGCACGGGGTGAATCACGGGTGAAAGCGGCCCACGAAGTCCCAGGTTCGAACCCAGGGGGGACCGTCCCCGCCACCACTGATTAAAATGCTGTAAATGTAATGGTACTCGGTACAAAATCACGCTGTATACGCGGGGGATCCTGGGTGTGGTGAAAAGTTGCGGGTCACGTGACGGGCACAACGCAACCTGGATGGATGCGAAGAAGGGGACATTGTACCGTCGCATTGCAACATGACGACAAAAGGTGTCACCCACCCCTCTAATACAGACTAATAACGCGCCCCCCATCTCTCTCTCTCACACACACACACACACACACACACACACCGCGCTACTCACAGCTAGGGCGGTCGCGGGGGGCGAGCTCATAGGTTCAGGGGGACACTGCGCGGCGACCTGTCGGGAGAAACGACATTTCTTTTTTCTTTTTTTTTTTTTTTGTTTTATCGAAACGCGCGTCCCGACCGACGTCGCGTCAACTCATAAACAAAGTTGTGGCCTAACGGAGTCGCCGCCGCCGCCCTCCCGTCCCCCTGCCGCCGCGATCCGGGCGCCCGGCGCACACACGCGTCGCCGCGGCGGAGGAGGAGGAGGAACGTCGGCGCCTTTCGCGTGAAATCTCGGCCGGGCGCCGCGTTTAAAGGGAATAAAAGGGGGAACTGACCGCGCAGCTGCAGGCCGCAGTCCGACAGGCAGGAATCGGGCGCAGCGCGGTTGCCAGGTTGGAGCTTTTCAAGAACAACGAAAAGCTTCAAATGCCCGCCACGCTAACCTCGTGAATCATACCCGAATGTAGACCTGTATTACGCTCATACGTTCAAATTTGTGTTCAGTTATCTAATGTACAGTTTTATAAATACATACATCATTTATAATATTCCGTAAGTGAAAAAGAGCTGTTACCTTTTTATTTGGCACAATAGATATAATTTAATTATTCTAGTATCACAATACAACCTTACAACGTATAATATCTTCTGTTAAAATACAATTAAGGACTGCTTTGATACCGAAACCCAGTTATCTTTGGCCAAGACTACAGAAAAAAATTACAGTTCGGAAACAGCCCAACTTGGCAACACATGAGAACCCGCCCAACCTGGCAACACGCAGACAGACTGCGCAGTTTCAGCGCAGCGCAGTCTGAGGAACTTCCCTCTTCCTCCTCCTACTCTTCCTCAGCCCGCAATCACTGAACCCACCAGACGCAGAACTGGCCCTTTTTAAAATGTCATTGACCTTATTAGCTGTGTTAATTCAGATAGATTTTGAAGAAGAAAATATAAATAAAATGATTATTTATTTTTTACTTTTATTTTACACATATATTTGAATTTGAACACATGGTCAAAAACCAACCCTTGAGATGATTCTTCAAATCTTCTCAAGGCTAGTTAAAACCATGCCGTCTGCCACTTTTGCAATTTTCTGACCTGATTGTAACAACTCTTTCTGGAGTGTTGTAGACTTAAAAAAAGTTCAACTAACCAGCATAGATCTCTAGTCCGTGGGCAATTCTGCTGTTTTTTATCTACACTACAGGCACTCTGTTCATCTACATTTTTCTGAGCAGATTGCAGGAATATGAAGGCTCGAGAATGGATATAATCCTCTGATTATAAGAAAAGTCCTTAAGGAGGAGATCCCAGTTCTAGTGTGATGGAGGTTTGTTTGTCAGGGACTGACTTCTGGACGCATCTGTGGCACCAGTACCATTTTGTGGCTAGAGATTGTAAAGTGAAGTGAAGTGATTGTCAACACAGCAGCACAGCACATGTTGCACACACTGAAATTTGTCCTCTGCATTTAACCCATCACCCTGAGTGAGCAGTGGGAGCAGTGTGTGGGGACGGTGCTTTGCTCAGTGGCACCTCAGTGGCACCTTGGCGGATCAGGATTCGAACCGGCAACCTTCTGATAACCTTCTGAATAACTTGTGAAAGAATAAAGTTACATTAAAACCACACCATTGTTTTTCTTGTGAAATTACCAATAAATTTGATGTGTCACATGACCCTCTTCCTATTGAAAAAACAAATGTTGGATCCAAGATGGCCGACTTCAAAATGGCCACTATGGTCACCACCCATCTTGAAAAGTTTGCCCCCTCACATATACTAATGTGCCACAAACAGGACGTTAATATCACCAACCATTCCCATTTTATTAAGGTGTTTCCATATAAATGGCCCAGCCTGTACTTTCAGTGGATTTAATGTAGGATTTTTTTTTTGTGGGTTTACAGAATAAAATTAGAGGTCAAGAAATAACCATTACTTCTTTACATTTTAAGAACAGGTAACATATCAGGCAATCTTGTTGCTGAATGAAATTGTTCTGCTTTACAGCTAATTAAGTACACCAGTGACAGCTAATAGCTGAAGCCCAATTCAATTTTTGGCCGGATGGTGCAGGGAGGGGGTCAATCTCCTCTTAATAAATCCCCCTGCACACATCCGGTCCATCATTCCAGTAACCAGCTCTTCCTTGCAGAATGCAAATGGGACATTCTGGTGTGATGTCTCTCTCATACTTTGCATGTGACAGTCAAACAGCGTCAAAGGTCACACCCAGTTTTATTACTGATGTAGCCAAGAAACCAGGACACTCCAATCTATATTCTGTTCATTCATATCTCAACATTTAGGCACTGATCACCACAACTTCAGTCTTATCTGAGTTAAGAATAAGGAAGTCTCTGATGTACTTTACACAAATTTTCAGGTGATGAATTTTTTCTGGCTTTATCCTGTAAACCTGGGTGTCTTCTGCATAAAAAATAAAATGTACTCAACGTCTATGAATCTAATGTATGACCGGCAGCACGTACAATGAGAATCAAAGGGGGCCCAGTACTGAACCCTGTGGAACTCACTCTGGTTTTTGCAGAGTTGTCATTGCTCAGTCCTACAAAGTGAAAGTGGTAAGTATGATTTGAACCAGTTGGTTGACCCACATATTCCAAATAACTTTTCAAGCTGATTTAGTAGTATGTTATGGTCTGTTTTCTCAAAAGCTGTACTAAGGTCTATGAGAATTAGCACAGAGATAAGGTCCTGGTCAGAAGATAGGAGAAAGTTTTTCAGTAAGGCACTATCTGCGTTATGGTCTAAAGTCAGACTGAAAAGTATGTAGTATGCCATTTGTGTTCTGATCTGAGGTGGTGAAATTGATCTGATTTGAAGTGGTGCTGTTCAGTGCGACATTCGATCTGAGGTGATGATGTTGACAGGCAAGCTCTGAGGTGATCATGTTCAGAGTGAGATCTGATTTGATGATCTTCAGAGTGAGATCTGATTTGATGATCTTCAGAGTGAAATCAGAGTCATGTTCAGAGGGGACCAGACTGGTTTTTATCATTAATTAATTTTTAAATTATAACCCCTAAAACAAATAAGAATCCTGGAAGAGGCGATCAGTGTGGCTGTGGGTGCTGACCCCAACCCCTTTTCTCACCCTCAGCTCCTGTCCAGCTGCTCTGCCCTTTGACCCCTACTGCTGACCTCCCAGCTCATTCCCACGCCACACCTTTTTGTGTGCCTATCGTCATGGCAACACTGTGGTCCCCAGCCAGTGTTTGAGATGCTGATACTATCAGCCACAAAGATTCAGATCCATTTCAGGTAAGACAGGGCAGTGGTGGCCTAGTGGGTAAGAAAGTGGACCCGTAATCAGCCACCGATCGTAATCAGCCACTGATCGTCCCCACACGCTGCTCCCCGGGCACCTGTCATGGCTGCCCACTGCTCACCAAGGGTGATGGTTAAATACAGAGGACATATTTTGTTGTGTCACCGTGTGTTGTGCTGCAGTGTCTCACAATGACAATCACTTCACTTTCACTTTCATTGTTCTGCAAAGCAGGATTAAATTTTACTGCAGCCCAACTGAAGCTTACATGGCTCTGACAGTCCAGCAGCACACTGAACACACACAAGTCCAACCCCGGCCCCCGTCCGACCTGCCGTGCCCCCTCATCCATCACTCGCGGCCTTATTGTAGCAGACGAGATGTTCTCTATTGTGAACGGGTTTCTTAGGCAACCCTGGCGCTGCGTGTAATGAGGTGGACAGAGGGACAGGCGCAGCAGCCACAATCCCTCACAACCCTCTCAGGACGCGGAGCGGAGTGGACACTGCGTGGGACCGTTCCTGATAACTGCAGCAGGTAACAAACAGAGCTTCAGTCACTCCAGTAACTTGTATTAGCATGAATCACCATTGACTGACCACGACCTTTGATGCGCCCTGCTGAGAGGAGAACCACCTCAAACCAGGTGGTTCTACCCCGGAGAAGAGTGGACTGCACACTCCAGGTCAGGGATGAACCACTGGAATCTTGATATTAGTACTGGACCAGATCAGCATCAGCAGTTTTGTGGGTGCTGCAAAGGTCTACCTGGACAGAAGTTTCTACGCAGGGTTGCTGGAGTTCCTCTGCCTGGCAGGATGAGTTGCATTGAAAGGGTCCAGCTGGGTGGTTCAGGCACTTTAGGGGAATGCCCCCCAAGATGCTGCCATTGTGTTTCTTTCAGGCACATCCTACTGTGTGGAGACCACTGGAGAGATTGTCTTGGGAGAGCCTTTGGACCTTCAGGATCGGTTCATCCTGCTGCCTCCACGGCCATCATCTGGAAGCTGATCTGGGAAGCTGATCTGAACTTAACGGAATCAACATGATGATTCCGTTTCTGATGGTTTCTCTCGTCTCAGGAGTGAGAAGATGGATTGTGGATAAACTTAACATTGGGGGTCAGAGGCTGATTGTCCAAACGCAATTCTTGTGTCCAACTGATTGAAGTGCAGGAGTTGTGGATGGACATCAGTCCCCTGGCCTCTCTCTGCTTTGGACGTAGAAGCAGATGGAGAGACAGGCTGGTTGACTGAGTCGCCACATTCTGAATGCAGGAACCATTGGTTTGTAAATCTGAAGCCATTAAGTATTAAAATGCATACTCAATATTAAGTGATATTAAGTATCAATTGAGTCCAATTGTTAATGAAATTAGCACTGACAGTCACTTTATATAAAAGCTGGGAGGAAATGTTCACACACAAACTCCAGCACAAACCCCCCCGCTGTATTGATTAGAAATGGCAGACTCAGCAGCCGCTCCCACCCCTGCTGGACACAGCCTGTAACTGAATACCACTACATTTGACCTTTTTCTATGATAAAAATGCAAATAAAACAGACAAAAAAAAAGCCTCAGTGTGTCTATCCTCTTCATTTTTATTGTATAATTAAAGTAGATATTCCTGTATAGGTGTTCACACACTAATGATGTCTGGCTACACCAGTCGGAAATACCTAGAGATAATTTTATAGAGATGCTTGAACTGTATAAAATCATGTCGGATAAAGTAATCTGCTCTGACCTGTAGCAGGCTGGTGGTCCAAAAAATTAAGTGGGTTTTATTAATAACTGGCCAGCCTGGTCTTTTTGGCGAGATGGCATCCACCCCAACTGGGCGGACGAAACTGAGTGACCAACCAGCATTTATACTATTGACAATGTGTCTTTACTTCGCTCTATTAAAACACGAGCTCATACAAGAAACAGGAAGGTTAATAATAAAACACATAAATGTCTGTTCCCCAGGCTGGACGGTGTGTCTGTTTCAGCAACTTATTACCCGTTATTACCATCATTGCAGTACCTCCGATATAAGAATAGGATTATTAAATCTAAGATCTCTCACACCTAAAACGCTGATTATTAATGAAAATAATAATCACTTGGTAAAAAAAAAACAAATTTGTAGCATTAAACGAGTCTAGTCCTCCTGGTTGCAGATATGTACCCCGACCTTGCTTAACTGGAAGAGGAGGTGGCGTCGCAGTCATATAGAACGATAACCTCGGTAAAAGTTCCATTGATTATTACTTAATAAACAGAATAGGACCTATGCATGACAGACCTGTAATAGGACCTACTCATGAAGGTGGTCACATGCCCGATCTTGTACTGTCCTTCGGTTTAAATATAGAAGATATAGTTACTCTTCTGCAATCTGAAATGATCTCAGATCATTTCCTCATCACTTTTAAAATATGTCTCAGACAATAAACTCAACCCCCCTCGTTATAGAGACAAACGGACAATTACATCAAGTAGGGCACAGAGGTTTATTAATACCTTACCAGATTTATCAACGCTGATAAAGCGCCGTCCCCACACACTGCTCCCCGGGCGCCTGTCCCTGCTGCCCACTGCTCACTCAGGGTGATGGTTAAATGCAGAAGACAAATTTCACTGTGTGCACTGTTTTGCTTGTCCTGCTTGACCTGAGTGCAGCGTTTGACACTATTGATCACGCTATTCTCCTTGCCAGGTTAGAGAATGTTGTTGGGATAAAGGGAATAGCCCTCGTATGGGTTAGATCATATTTGACGGATTGGTATCAGTTTGTGGACATTAATGGTAATTTGTTTGGTGTTCCACAAGGTTCTGTCTTAGGTCCACTGCCACTTTCCTTACATGTGTTACCTTTAGGTCACATCATTCGTAAACAGGGTATAAATTTTCACTGCTATGCCAACAACACACAGTTGTAATACCCAATGTGATAAATCCTATCCTAAAAATGATCAAATTCATCGCTGAGCACCTGCCACATTCGTACCAAGTTTGTTGTAGGAAGCAGTCATCCGAACCCTGATTTAAAACCTGATCTTGATCACAGTCAGATTTTGAATTATAGGCCGATATCCAACCTCCCAACCTCCCACTTCCACAGCTGTGGAGTGGCTTGCCAGTCAGTGTTCAGGACAGGTTCAGTGTACTCTGACCTTCTGTTAAAATTCAAAGACACAGTGTCAATTATTAAGTTCACTTCATTACACAGTCACGCATAGACTAATAAATGTACTTATATATTGGATCTTGAACAAGTAGCACCCGGTGTTATAAATCCATAAGTTCACCTTGGTTAGACTGTCCTAGTTAGGGTACCATGCCACCGTTGCACAAACGACTCAGCCTGAAACGAACCAGAGGGTCACCACAGTCACTACCAACGTAACAGCTAAAGCTTCAGGGATCTTCAAATGGACCAGTAGCATTATAATGGCCATGTAGACCATAACACTGGTGAAACCTACTCTGCACTGTCCAGTACCTCCAAACATTGACAGATGATCTATACTACACTTTGGAGTTTTCCACTTTGGACGTCCCTCCCTGTATCACTCCTTCCCAGGGTTTCTTCCTTTCTTTTTATGTTTTTTAGTGGAGTTTTTCCTTGCCTGCAGAAGGGTCAAGTGTGGGGGGTGTCAACTGTAGGCCCTGTCAAAGACCACTGAGACATTCTGTATGTGATTTTGGGCTCTGTAAGAAATATATGTTGTTGTTGTTGATCGTTTTTACATGCACTACTACCATGATAACCAAGGGGTTACTCCGGTCCGGGATCTGGACCGGATCTGGAGTTTCACGTTTGTCCTGTGTAATGTTTCCTAATCGTGTTCATCTGTGTCTGATGTATAAAGCTGCCCTGTTACTGGATGTCTTCCCTGTCCTGTCCATCACAGATTAAACCCCTGTTTCCCCATCCTTCTTCATCATCAAGTCTTGTCATCATCTCAATTCACCTGCCTCGCCATGCCAAACGGCCATGACAACTACTGCAGTAAACATGATTCCCAGACATCCTCATGCAATGTAGTAAATAAAAATTCAAGTTATTTCTTATCCACTTATAGGACATATCCTACGATAATGGAACAGATAGAATAGAATAGAGTAGAATAGTCTTTCTTGTCACTGTTGCAGGAACAATATAACTTTTGCTTAGAGCCATAATAAATCACTGAATTTTTAGTTGTGGGAGGATTTGTACAAAATTTTATCTGAGACACACGGTTTGTGTACTTCCTCCATCTTACATTATGTTCTTGTGTACGGTGTACGTGTCATTATGTAGAAATGCTTAATTAAACTCCTTCATGACAAAAGAAAATTTGACCAGTAGGTGGCAGCAGGCGAGGGGATGTTACATGAACACAGATAACCCATCTTCAATCACTTCACTTTCACTTTCACCCTGTAGCAACGGGTGTATAATATTTCCTCCGATTTAGGAAGCCCAGCTGCACACAAGGCTGTGGAACCAGTAGAATCAACCTTCTACTGTTACTTTATAACTCAGGAACACCATGCCCTTATCCATTTTTACATTTTACAGCATTTACCAGACGCCCTTATCCAGAGCAACTTACAATCAGTAGTGACAGGGACAGTCCCCCCCCCCCCCCCCCCCCCCCCCCCCCCAGAGACACTCAAGTGTCTTGCTCAAGGACACGATGGTAGTAAGTGGGATTTGAACCTGTGTCTCCTGGTTCAGTGTGTTACCCACTAGGCCACTACCACCCTTATGGTGGAAGGCTGGGTGGTAGCGGCCTAGTGGGTAACACACTCGCCTATGAACCAGAAGACCCAGGTTCAAATCCCACTTACTACCATCGTGTCCTTGAGCAAGACACTTAACCCTAAGTTGCTCCAGGGGGGGACTGTCCCTGTAACTACTGATTGTAAGTCGCTCTGGATAAGGGGGTCTGGTAAATGCTGTAAAAAAAAACAAAAAAGCTGTATGGTGTGATGTGGTGTCCTCACTGCAGTCTGAACATGACATTACCAATATTTAATAAAGGTTTGTTTGTGTTATGAGGTGCAAATCCAGATGACATCTAATAACCGATATGTAAGCTGATCAGGCCCTTTTGTCTTAATGAACACGATATTTACGGAGTGTTACCCAAATGTTTGGGGGAGAAGATCACAAGATACATAATTCATGTACAGCACGCAGCCTGTTTGAAAGGACGTTGTTGCCTGGAAACAACGCAGATCCCACTCATGTTAGCATCTGTATGGAGACCCTGAAGTCCCATAAAGTGCAATTGTGCACCAGGTCATTTCCTATATAAATTGTGAGGTTGGGTATCGAAG
The DNA here is from genome assembly GCF_900700375.1 of Denticeps clupeoides. Lineage (NCBI taxonomy): Eukaryota > Metazoa > Chordata > Actinopteri > Clupeiformes > Denticipitidae > Denticeps > Denticeps clupeoides. The sequence continues at coordinate 1,295,670 of NC_041711.1, forward strand.
GGGATTCACCCTTCAGCAGGAACATTCAGCCCATCTAGAATTGATGATGTGAATCTCTACGGATGTCCAATACACACAGACACCATGTGATCTAGTTAACACCTTGGAACAGGCTCACTGATTATCATGTACACATCATGAGCTTGTGCTTGTGCTTCTGTGGGTAATCCCACGTTTTCAGTCTTCCCTCCTTCCAGCATCTCCATGAAAGGATTTGTCAGCATATGCAGATCTGCTAACATGCACCAATAAAACACAGCATAAATGTGTCATCTTTTCACTGAAAGATGGTAGATGTGTGGGTCGGTTTTATCCAGCAGGAGGTCAGGTACTTTGTATGTTGAATTCTTAGTCCATTTGGCATTTGAAAGGGACAAAATGATAAACGCATGTTGTTGATCTCCGTTTCCCTGAAATCACATGGTTTTGGGGAAAGCCCAAAGCCCCTCTGTCCAATCAGACGGCTGGGCTGCGGATTGAGCAACAAAGGCAGCAGGATACGCTCTCGGCTGCCTGGAAGAGGTAGCAGACGACCGGACCGGGACATGGACTCACACGTTCGGCTGCTGGCCTGCCTCCTCCTGGCTGTGCTCACAGCCCACCCTTCAGCTCAGGGCAGGTGGGTCCCCCGTAATGCGCGCTCCTGCATTCATCCATTCACGTATGTGTGCATGCGTGCGTTTTCAGGTTCCTGATCTCAGCACCCAGCGTGTTCCACGTTGGAGTGAAGGAACAAGTCTTCGTGCAGTTGAGCCCGACCGAGGCTCCCATGAGGCTCTACCTGGAAGACATCAACACCGGAGCTCTGATGACGGAGAAAGTGCTGCTGAGGACCTCTCAGGAAGTTGGCTCTGTGGAGCTGGAGGTATTTATTCTTCATAGATTTATGAGCGGGAATGGAGTCGACTCGTTTTTTATTTCTAATAAATCATATTCAGTGATGCCTTGAGGCGGAGGGTGACCAGATCTTTTTATGGCCACAGATCCAGAAAAGCAAAATTCCACAGTTGTCAACTGGCTCTCATGGTCCCGCCTCCCTGCATCTGGTTTGTGAGGTCGGAGAGCAACGAAAAATGGTCAAGGTCCTGGTGTCCCAGCACCGGGGTTACATTTTCATCCAGACTGACCAGCCGGTCTACAACCCCACACAGCAAGGTAGAGACCATGATCTCTAGGAGGGACAACTGGTCTCCTGGATTCTAATGCACAACCTTCCACTCTCAGTTAAATACAGAATTTTCACGCTGGACCACAGCATGAAGCCCACCGCAGAAGTGGTGTCCATCTCTGTCTTCGTGAGTGGATTTTACCAGCACACTCCGGGGTGGCGAGTCGCCACGCTCTCTAACGCTTCCTGTGCTTTGGTAGAATGCCCTGGGAAACCGAATCCAGAAGTACATCGTGACCACCAAGAATGGAATTTTCTTCAAAAGTTTCCACATCCCGGACATTTCAGAGTACGGTGATGGAACCCAGATTCTGACCAGCGATTTCATGTGTAATATTGACCCGTTCCCACACACACACACACACACAGACGCAGCTGGACACTCCTGTCCTTTCTGCTGCAGGACTGGCGTGTGGAGGATCACCGCGCACTACGACGGAGACGACAAGAACCCCAGCACACGCGAGATCGTGGTCCAGAGGTTTGGTGAGAAGAGGACCTCTCGTCCACATTCCATCAATTAGCAGGCACTGCTGATAACCGTAGGACCTCTGTCTTCCAGTGATGCCGAGTTTCAAAGTGTCCGTCCAGCCGGAGACAAGTTATTTCCTGAGTAGCTCAGAGTCTCTGAGCTTCACCATCCGCGCTGAGTAAATCACTCCATCACAACACATGAAATATTACATAAAACAGTGAGAATGGTGTTTCTCATGACGCCATTTCCTGTAGATACTCCTACGGAGAGCAGGTGAGCGGCGTCTTTCACTCGCGCTTCGGCTGGCGCTGCAAGACGTCCAGCGGAGATGGCCAGAAGCAGGCGGAGAAGACCCAGTTCATTCGAGGACTGGAGCAGGCCAATTCCGTAAGGACTGGTGCTCATCCCCGTTCAGCGAGAACTTCAGACAGGACATACACACACACAGGACAAAAATTCATCGCCGTTTTATTCATTCATTAATAGACATCGGTTGGACAGGAGTCACTTGATTTAAGATGTTCAAATTAAATGTAATTTAATATCAAATAAATCGTCATTGAATCCAAATGAAACTCGTTATCCTGACATCATGTAATCATGTAATGTGTTTTATTAGAAACGTTAAAATATTAAGTAGAATCCGTGTGATTCCTTTAACTTAAATTAAAAAGGGAACATTCGCTGTTTTTTGCATCGATTATGAGATTCATTTTAACGCCATTAGCACATACACTTTTGGACAAAAGTACTGGGACACCTGATCATTACACCAACAGGGACACATATTCTTCAATAGAGTTTCCCAAGAGGGTTAACAATTACATTTACAGCATTTATCAGTCAACCTTATCCAGAACAACTTATAATCAGTAGTTACAGGGACAGTCCCCCCCCTGGAGACACTCAGGGCTAAGTGTCCTCCTCAGGTACACAATGGTAGTAAGTGGGATGTGAACCTGGGTCTTCTGGTTTACAGGCGAGTGTGATACCCACTAGACTATTACCACCCCACTTTCAGTACCCTACCACCCGTACAATCAGTAGGTACAGGGACAGTCCCCCCCTGGAGACACTCAGGGTTAAGTGTCCTGCTCAGGGACACGATGGTAGTAAGTAGGATTTCAACCTGGCTCTTCTGGTTTATAGGCGAGTGTTTTACCCACTAGGCTACTACCACACCACTTCTGGCTCACAGTCTCCAGTTCAACCCAAAGCTGTTTGATGGGGTTCAGGTCAGGACCATTATGGACCTGGCATTGAGCACTGGGGCACAGTCATTTCACTTCATGGAAGTGTGGTGCTCTCCCCTCAGTGCAGGTGACATGCTGTCAGTTGACGTCCTCCTAACGTCACCGTGGTGAGGGGTCTGCTCTCTTGCAGGTAACAGATGGAGCTGCACAGCTGAGACTAGAGACCAGTAAGCTGCGAGAAGAGCTGAAAAACGTCACACTGCTGGAACTGGCTGAAGGTGGAGCGCAGCTGTACGTTGCAGTCTCTGTCGTGGATAAAATCAGTAAGGCTGTGGGATGGGCTGGTCTTTCTCGCGTGGTTTGGTAGGTCACCAGCTCACAGGCTGCTGCCGTCCCCTCAGGTGGCGAGCTCCAGGAGGCAGAGGTCTCTCTACCAATCGTTTCCCAGCCCTACTTGGTGGACCTATCTCGAATTCGCAGCCACTTCATCCCTGGCATGCCCCTGGATGTGCTGGTGAGGAGTTCTCGGCATCATCTGCTTCACTAGATTATGAGTGCTGAGTTCAGGGTTTCTGCGGGTTTAAGGGTGCCAAATTTACGACTTTAATTAAGGTCACTTTCATTCATTGGGATTTGGGTCAACTACATTTGTCCAAGGGCCAGAGTTTTTCTCAGCGGACACTGTAAGGTTCAGATGCATTTTATCTCTAGTAATATATTACTTGGGGCAGTGGTGGCCTAGCGGTGGGAAGATTACCAGTTTGAATCCTGATCCGCCAAGGTGCCACTGAGCAAAGCACCGACCCCACACACTGCTCCCCGGGCGCCCACTGCTCACTCAGGGTGATGGTTAAATGCAGAGGACAAATTTCACTGTGTGCACAGTGTGCTGTGCTGCTGTGTATCACGTGTGACAATCACTTCACTTTAACTTCACTTTATTTTACTTTACTTAACTTGGCAGACGCTTTTATCCAAAGCAACTTACAAGAGGACACCAGCAAGTCTCATTCGGTTTCTATAGATTTTGAGTTACAAAACTAAGAGTCCTGATAAGGAATAACTTGTCAGGAATAGAACATGCTGGGAATTTGTTATGTGCTAGATACTTCTTTTTTTGTGCAGTGTGTGAGTGTGTGTGTGTGTGTGTGTGTGTGTGTGTGTGTGTGTGTGTGCGTGTGTTTGTGTGTGTTAGACTTGTCTGAAATACTTTTTGAACAAGTGGGTTTTCAGCTGCTTCTTAAAGGTGTTGGTAGTCTCGGCTAGTCGAATGGAACAGGACAAGTTGTCCCACCAGCCAGGGACAACAAAGGAGAACAGAGTCGACTGGGATCGGAGACCCCGTGAAGAGGGAATTTTTAGTCTCACTACCTGATATATTGATTTCCCTTCCAAATTCCTTATTTTTTTAGCCTTTGTCAATGTTAAAAGACTCATATTACCTGTACTGCTGCAAGCCACTAGGGGGCGAATGGGGGTAGGTGTCAGTGCCGAATCCTTACGACTTGCCCGGTACCGGCGTAACGGTAGGTTTGGTTTACGCCACTAACATGGTGGACCAGTGGACTACTGACAGATTGAAGGCTGTCAACTTTGATTTTATTGGGTCTGCAGGATTTTTAAGTCTTTAAGGGCTTATTTTTGAAAAATCCACAGTTGTTTTCTGCGTCCGAAGGTTCTAGTGAAGCTGCCAAATGGTCAGCCAGCACCCAATGTGCCAGTGGAGATCAGTGTTGCAGAGTCCGCAGACAAATCAAAGACGACGAGAACCACTGCAGAGGGGTCTGCAGCAGATACCTTCAACCTCCCTCTAGGAGAAAAGTTGATCAACATAGATGTGAGGGCGGATTTTTATCTCATCTCGTTTCTACGTGAAGCTGCCTACCTTCTCCATGCCCACATGTTAGGGAGCCATCACCTGGCTTGTCATCTCTCTCTGTTAGGTGAAGGTAAATGGGGTTTCTTACAAGAAGAAGCTCCTCCCCACCTGGTCTCCTAGCAACAGCTTCCTGCACATCAGCGTGAGCAACAATGTGCATGCAGTTGGAGATTCCATCAAAGTCCAGTTCAACGGTCAAACAGAGGGCACTGTCATTTACTACATGGTGAGAACATTCTACTACATGGTGAGAAGAATGTAGAAAACCCAAAGACCAAAGAAAACTTTGTAAAATTTCAGGTTCTCAGCAGAGGAGGAATCAAAGAGATGTTCTCCACAAAGGAGTCAAAGGTGACAGAGGTCAAACTAACCATCAAACATCACATGATCCCCTTCTTCCGCCTGATTGGCTACTACTATGACCAGAATGGTGATGTTGTGGCAGACTCAGTGTGGGTGGATGTGAAGGATTCTTGTGCAGAACAGGTACGTGTCTCGCTTAAACGTATCAAATGTCCCCTACGTCTGAACCACACCTGTAGCGTTTCCGGCTATGCTAACCATGTTAAAAGTGAACCACGTTATAACTGAAGATAGTTTGGGTTCTTCAGCCCCAGGTGTCTGTTGACCTGACCCGTGGCCAACCATTTCCTGGCTCTGCGGTCAAACTGAAAATTGACGTGGGACCGCAGAAGGCCAGAGTCGCTTTGTTGGCTGTAGACAAAGCCATTTATGCCCTGAACAACCAGAACAAGTTCACCGCTAAACAGGGTAAACCACATTTCTCAGCACCCTCGTGTTCAGGGGAACCTTTGTAATCCTCTGTGGTTGTTTTTTTATGGGAAGATCTTCACCGCTATGGGTTCCTATGATCTTGGTTGCTCATACGGCGGAGGGGCAGATCCCACGGCTGTCTTTGCAGATGCCGGTATCTCCGTCATTTCCAGCTCAGAAAAGATACGCCCGTACGAGAGGATAGGTACGGATCATCCAGAATGCGGTCCTCTGCGGTTAAAGAGAGAACTCACCGCATCTGTTCATCCATCAGATTTCCGCTGTGAATCAGGCTTCAGGCGCTTCCGGAGGTCCTTGGATCTGCAGCAGAAAATGCTGGAGAAAGGTAGGAACGGCCAGTCGGCTTCAGAAGGAGCGCGTTTCCGGCTGAATCACGACTCTTCCTTCCGCGCCCCTTCTCAGAATATACCTACTCGGACAAGAAGCTGCAGTCGTGCTGCCGCAGCGGCCTGACGCTGCTGCCCATGGCCCTGAGCTGCGAGGAGCGCGCTCGGAGGGTGACGGCCGCGGACTGCCGGGACGTCTTCCTGGAATGCTGCAAGTACGGGGACGACCTGAGGAAGAAGAAGACGCGAGAGGACAAGCGCTACTTCCGCAGTGAGTCACGCTCGAAGCACGCGCACACAAAGCTCCGGAGGCCTCCAGAGACACCCCCTCTCGTTCCGGCCAGGCGGCGGCATGGAGCACATCGAGGACTTCTTTGAAACCGAGGAGCAGACCATCCGCCAGTTCTTCCCGTACAGCTTCGCATTTAACGAAATCGAGGTGGCAGGCAAAGCGGAGTGAGTCCAGGGATCTTTGGGAAACTGCAATGCCAGGATCTTGCGGAGAACCAACCAGACTGATGATTTTCTTTCAGACACACCATCGGCCTGCCGGACTCGATCACCACATGGGAGATCCAGGCTGTCAGCGTGTCAGCGTCTCACGGTAAAGACCTCTCGCTCTTCCTGCTCGTTGCGTCATTGCTCCACAGCGTCTTGAGCTGCTGTGCTTCCTGGACCAATAGGAATCTGTGTGGCTGAGCCCCTGGACATCTTGGCTTTTAAAGAGGTGTTTGTAGCCCTGAGGCTGCCGTACTCGGTCAAGCGCTTCGAACAGTTGTCCATCTCGCCAGTGATCTATAATTACGCGGAAGAAGACAAACAGGTTCTCTTCTTTTTCTTATGCTTACTTACGATGGTAAGAGATGCTCCTGTCCTGAAGCTGTGCTGGTGGGCGCCATGACTTTGCTTCTGCTGCTTTTCCGTCAGTTTGCCGTTCACATGAAACAGGCAGAGGGCCTGTGCTCCCCCGCTGCGTCCACCTCGTCCTCCTACGTTAAGGTCGAGGTGAAGAAACGCTCCTCCAGCACCGTCACCTTCTCCTCAGTGCCGATGAGATTTGGTGAAATTCCCATCACCATACAGCTGTACGATATCGATAAAGAGATGGGTGAGGACGCCATTAGAAAACCGTTGATGGTCAAGGTGAGTTCAGGTTGGAGGTGCCGAGGTCATCTTCTGTTGTTGTTAACGATGATCATATTTGGTTTCTTCTGCAGGAGGAAGGATTTATGATGAGAGATGAAGAAACGTACAACATTCATTTGGATGGTAAGAGCGTGGAGGATGTTGAAGATGACTCCTTCAGAGCTCCCAGGTTGGCTAACACTGCTCTTCCTCCAACATCTTCAGGTCGGAGTGCGAAGACCATCTCGCTTGATGGAAGGCTTCCGAACAGAACAGTGCCGGGCACAGACACCAATATTTTTGTCTCGATGGAAGGTGAACGAACCACTTTCTGACCGGTAGCAAAACTGATTGAAGAAATGAAATAAATATCATTTTTGTCAGTAACCTCTATGTAGCAGAAATATTTACGGCAGTGAGCATGTTAACCAGCTCGTAGACCATGTCAAGGTCACATCGATTTCCACGGTAGGGTCACGGTGGCTTTGGTATACTCCAGTGTATACTCCAGACCTCTGGCTACCAGTGCTGGGGTTTGAAGGTCAGGAGTGGTTGTGAGGGTAAAAGAGATGTCTTCTGGCCGCCTCTCTTACAGGTGAGGTATTTGGAAAGTCTACAGCGGTTCAGCTGCTTTCCCCCGAGAAGGTGAATGGTCTACTTGAATTACCCGATGGATGTGCAGAGCAGACCATGAGCCTATTGTCCCCCACTGCTCTCTCCATCCGTTACTTGGACCGGTCCAAGCGCTGGGGGGAGCTCAAACCAGGGAGAAGGGATGAGGCTCTCAACTACCTGGAGAAAGGTTCTGTAACCAGGCAGATTCATTGCAAACACCAACAAACCAGTAGGGAGTTGATTCATAAACTGCTGCTTTGGTTCTTCTTCAGGTTATGCAAGAATTTTGCAACTAAAAAAAGAGGACGGCTCTTATGGATCTTGGAGATACCCTCAGCCCAGCACCTGGTGCGTTTCTAAAACCAAGCAGCCATGAATCCTCCTCCCCTTGTGCAGATGCTTGTGGACATGAAGGAAGGTCATTTTGTGTGTCTGCAGGTTGACAGCCCTGGTGGTGAAAGTCATGTCTCTGATATTGGACCTTCAGCTACTGGCAGTCCCAGAGCCGGGAAGGCCCCAGGTCCTGTTTCAGAAGACTGAGGTCCAGGAATCAGTCCGGTTCCTGATTGGGAGGCAGAATGAAGATGGCTCCTTCTTCGATCCCCACCCAGTCGTCAACAGGCAAATGCAGGTTGGCCAGTTCACTGCCTTGCTCTGATCTCCATTTACAAGACGTAGTAGAACAACAGGAGTCTCTGAGACGTTCCACCTCTGTGCAGGGAGGTGTGGGTGGGATGGAAGCTGATGTGTCCCGTACAGCGTTCATCACTGCTGCTGTCTGTCACTCCCGCAATTTTCTGGAAAATGTGTTGGACGATGCGGTAAGAAAAGAACATATAACAGACTGTACCATGTAGAGCTCTGCATTCAGGGCCCACAGTTGAAGGCTGTTCAGGGTGACTCTGAGAGAATCAATGGTTCTGCTGCCAATGACAGAGTCTTAAGGTGGGGTTGTCCAACCCCCAGTGAAGGGAGGCCTAAAATGCAACACATTTTATTTGAGCAGGACAATCATGAGAACAAACTGACCAATGTGTTTGCTGTTCAGGAGTCCCTCATTTCCAAATCAATCTCCTACCTGCTCCGGCACTTGGACAACCTGCAGATGCCATATGCTGTTGCCATTTCAGCCTACTGCCTGTCGGAGTGTCAAGGAAAAAGCGCGCAGTCCACACTGGCCTGGGAAAAGCTGAAAAAACTTGCAAAAGACGGTGAGCTGAGAGGAAGCTTGAGAGAGAACACATGTCAGTAGATGCTCTTCATTCTTCCTTCTTCATCTCACTGTCTCAGAGAATGGGTGTAAAGTCTGGCGCTCCGATGCAAACCTACATAGGTTAAATGAAGAGTATCCCGACAAGGTGCCCAAAGCAATTGCCTTGCTGGTGGAGACCACAGGCTACGCCCTGCTGACAGCACTGGCCCATGAGGACATGACCTTGGCTCATGGAGCAGTGTGTTTTCTGGCCTCACAGGAGAACTACGAAGGAGGGTTCAAGTCTACTCAGGTAAGTTAAACTAAACACTTACTGACTGGACAAATCCGGGTTTACACAGAAGCAGTGAAACAGCGCATTTAAGGTAGACCTCCATCCAGACTGAAAAGTTAAAAGACTAGGACGAGTGCAGACATGAACTTGAAACAAGGCAATGAATCGCTGGAGGATAGGTCATCAGCATCCATGTTGATGTTGGGTATGAGCTCCAAAATGCAGATTGTAGGAGTCCGTCCTGTCTCAGTTTCCTCAGATTCCTCAGAAGTCTCTGGGGGACATCATCTGCTTGAAAAAGGTGTGGAGGATGAGAGAAGTTCAAGTTGTTCTTGTGGTGGACTGAAGAAATGTGTAAATCTTTTGGCTGCTCTCACACTGAAGGTCCTCCTGATTTCTGCTGCTTTTTCCTCCAGGACACCATTGTAGCCCTGGAAGCTCTCTCAAAGTTTGCTGAGCTTTCACCCAAATCAAACTTCAGCAGAGTGTCTGCAGAGTTCCAAATTGCTGGAAAATCTCTGAAGGAGGAGCTGGTATTGGAAAAAAGAGACGAGCCAGTGGAGACGGATCTGAAGGTAACAGTTACAACATCGTAGGTGAGAATGGGAATAAATCCTGAATTAACTTGCTGCTTTCTTTTTCTCTCTGTTTCCCAGAGGCTTGTGGGAAATGAAATCCATGTGGTTTTGACTGGGGAGGCTGATGCCAAGATGAAGGTGAGAATCAGGAACTTGGTGCTGGGCCACAGAGGTCCTCAGGTCAGGTCTTTTTGTTTCAACAATATTTTTATTGATTTTAAACAGGGATATAACAGGGTAAACATGTAATGTTTCAATATACTGTAAATTTTATAACCCCCTTATAAACCCTATAGCACCCCTCCCTTCCCTGACTCCAAGCCAGCTTTACATGTGCAATCAAGGTTAGGTGCCAGGCATTTTAAAGAAAAAAAAAAAAAAAGGACTATGGAGCTGGAAGTTTTTTTGGTCCTGTATGCAAAAGAAACAACAAAAAAAAGCTAAAAGAAAACAGACAGACAAACAATTAAATAAGAAGGGAATCAAACTATAAATGTATATGAAAAAAACGAAGGAAGGGCCCCCACACCTGTTGAAATTTCGAGTCTGAATAACGGATTGAGTAGTGGATCTTCTCCAGGGACAAGCAGGACATAACATCTCTGAGCCACTGGCCGTGAGTGGGTGACGTGGAATCCTTCCACTTGAATAAAAGAGAACGCCTGGCCAGGAGGGTCGCAAAAGACAACAAACGCTGTTTAGCTGGAGTTAGACGCTTATCTTCCTCTTCAATGATACCAAAAAGAGCGATCAGAGGGTCTGGTTCAAGGTTGCATTTCAGTATGTACGACAAGGTTTTAAAAACGTCCCTCCAGAATTTTTCCAAATTCGGGCATGTCCGCTTTTACATTTATCACAACTAGGATCAATGTCTGGGTAGAAACGGGAGAGTTTAAGTTTGGATAAATGAGCCCTGTGTACAACCTTAAACTGTAATAAAGAGTGGCGGGCACATAAGGAAGTTGAATTGACAAGCCTAAGAATTGAATTCCAAGTATCATCTGAGAGGAGGTCAGGTCTTTTAACCGAAAACAAACAGTGTTTGTCCTACTGATGTGTTGAATGCTCAGATCCAGTTAAACTCTGGTCTATGACAAGTGCAAAAAGAAATGGACATTTGTAAAACAAAGTAGAATTGATCAAATTCTGACACACAAAACACTTACCAAACTCTGGAACAAAAGAAGAAGAAGAAATGATGCAGAAAGGGTACGACAGACCGGACGTTTGCCGGAAGAAGTGAAGTCAGTGTGAGACTGTATGTGGTGTTTCAGCCAACTGGCCTGGTTTCGTGAGTTAAGCATCATCCATGGTCCTCAGTTTGATTGACATAACCTGCTTGTCACGTCAGTGCAGAACAGCGTGGGACATACTGGGAAACAAAGACTTATTAACACAAGGTAACTAAAAAGGCACGCGGGCCAAAACCTGCAGGCGTGTGGCAATTGCCAGGAAGTGAAAGGTGACAGATTCCACATAAAATGTCGGAGCCATGATCGGCTGCTCAGAAGGTCCTTCTAACGGGGCTCCAGCCACCCCTGTCACTGCACTTCCTGTCTATCGTACCTACCCTTTCTGTATTGAAAGGCAATCACCGCAAAAAAATTTACCAAAAAACAGAAACGTTGTCAATCAAACAGTGAAGTAAAAGAAAGAAGCCAGCACAAGACTCTGAGCAGACAGAAGAAACAGATATAATATGATAATACAGCGCCTAGTGTAACCAGATGTCCCATTTTCCCTGGACACGATGAGACCTGGAAATTGTGTCCGGCCAGATTTTTATAGTTGTCCAGATCTTGAGCTGTCGTGCTAGTGGAGTTTCCACTTTTCTCACACTAGCCTAATTCATTTCATTTCATTTCCGGCATTTATCAGACGCCATTATAAAGAGAATCTTACATTTAGTAGTAAGAGGGACACTAAACTCAGGTTTAAGTGTCTTGCTTAGGGACACAATGGTAGTAAGTGGGGTTTGAACCTGGGACTTTGTGGTATTCTGGTTCATAGTCGGGTGTCTTACCCACTAGGCTACTATTCCCCCAACCCAACACTAATCGCAGTGTCACTAATCACCCACCCTCTGGCCACCATAGTCTCCTATAAAACATCATGTTTGGTCTCCGTCTCCGCTCGGTCTGATTTGCCACTTGTAAAGTTGGTGATCGGTAAAAGACTTTCGCTCGGCATTTAAACCTTACACCCTGACCGCGGTTAAAAGTGGCGAATGCTGTGAATGGGGAAGTGATGGGGACGGCCGTTCTGTTCGGTTGCAGGTGGTGAAGGCGTACCATTCCATCGAGCCACTGGACGCCTGTAAAGACGTGTCCATCTCCGTCACAGTCTCCGGGAAAGTGCAATACACACGTAAATACCAGCATTTTTAAAGGATATGGTGAGAAGGATAGAGCGTAACTTTATACTTCACGTCTGTTTTTTGTTCAGAACACGTCATGGACACATATGATTATGAAGACTATGAAGAAGACCGTCGGGAGGAGGAAGACGTTCCCCGATCATCCATTGACTGGTTTGACGCCCGCAGCCGCCGCCGCAGGAGGGACACGCAGCCGGACCAGAAGGAAGACCTGGTCCAGTACAATGTCTGTGTCAGGTTAGGCACGTTATAAATTCTAGCATGTGGAAGACCTGCCGGGACCTCTGCTGGAGATCAGCTGAAACTCTCCCGTGTCCCTCAGTCACAGTAAGAACCTGTCTGGAATGGCAGTGGCCGACATCAGCCTCCTCAGTGGTTTCGAGGCTCTTACTGAGGATCTCAACAAGGTCTGTGGACATTAACCCCACTTTATTCCAGCCACTCTCAGTTTCTATTCAGCGGTGTGCTTTGCTGCATTTTTTTGGTATATGGCAACGCTGCTTGTGCTACTTTGTGCGTGCAACATATTGCCTGGATTGAAATTGTCCCGGGTGAGGAAGCAGGGAAGCTGTCGATCAATCGTCCTTCAATTCAATTTATTTTTTTACTTTTTTCCATTTTAAATAAGAGCACGGTGGTGAAGTGCTGAATGAAGTCAGCTGTTGTTCCATAAAACAGAGACCACTTGCTTTAAAAGTCATCCAGCAGGGGGCACCCATGACACCAGCGTCACCTCCTTTCTATGTCCACAGCTGAAGGACATGGAGGATAAATACATCTCCCACTATGAGATTTCACATGGAAGGGTTCTGTTATATTTCGACGAGGTGAGAATCTCTGCTCATCTACACACTGTAGTTCATTTTAGTTTTAGTCTAGTCATTGTGATCTTAGTCTAGTCGAGTTTCAGTTGACTGCTTTGTCCGTTTTTAAGTTTAAACTGCTGGAAACTGTGAAACTCCCTATGGGATTAATAATCTATCTATCTATCTATCTATCTATCTATCTATCTATCCGTATGGAAGATTGATGGGGAGCAGTGTGTCGCATTCGGGGCAAAGCAGACAGTGCAGGTCAGTCTGGTGCAGCCGGCTCCTGCCGTCTTATACGACTACTACGAGCCAGGTGAGTGCAGGTCTGAGTTGGGCGTGACCGGTGCTGCCCGCTGCTCTGACACCGTCCTGTCCCCGCAGACCGCCGGTGCACCATATTCTACTCTGCTCCGAAGCGCAGTAGGATGGTGTCCATGCTCTGCACCGAAGATGTATGCGAATGCGCAGAAAGTAAGGCTTTCAACAGCGTAATCATTTACGCCATTTACCAGACGCCCTTATCCAGAGCGACTTACAGTCAGTAGTGACAGGAACAGTCCCCCCCTGGAGACACTCAGGATTACGTGTCCTGCTCAGGGACACGATGGTAGTAAGTGGGATTTGAACCTGGGTCTTCTGGTTCACAGGCGAGTGTGTTACCCGCTAGGCTACTGCCAGCCTACCGCTAAAATGACCAGAAAATTCATTCATTAAACCACAAAGGGAACATCCACACGAGACGCAAGCAGATGGAGACAGTAACAGTGATGTCTGCTTTCTGCTCCACCAGGACCCTGCTTCAAGGAGAGAGAGACATTTACAGATAACCTGACCAAGCTGCAGCGCATGAACCACGCCTGTTACAGCCCAGTTGCAGATTACGGTCAGTGTCTCCTGCCAGAGCATCGCGATCCAAATGACCCAGCATGAGGTTAAGATCCAAATCTCTGTATTGTTCCAGGATACAAAGTCCACATTGAGAATACCTCCACAGCCGGAGCCTTCGACCTCTACACCGGCCGCGTGACGGATGTTCTCCGAACGAGTAAGCGTGATGATGAGAGCTGAGGAGCGAGCTGGCTGACCAGTGAGAAGGTCACGAATGACGCTCGCGCTTCTCTGTTCCAGCCAGGGACAACGATGTGAAGGAGGACAGCGTCCGCGTCTTCGCCAAGAGACGCCAGTGTAAGGGCCAGCTGGAGAGGGACCGGACATACCTCATCATGGGCAAAGACGGTTCCACCACAGACCCCCATGGACAGTGAGTTTCCTATCGAGAACCTGGAGCGCAGTGATGATCAATAATAATTCATTCGAATATTCACTCTGACATGGCCGCTTTTTCCCCCAGAATGCAGTATTTGCTGGACTCGTCTGCGTGGGTGGAACCGGAACCTTCTGGCACAGAATGTACAGCAACAAAAAAGAGGAAGGCGTGCCGAGAATTCTCAAACTTCATCTCGGCTTATTCCATAGACGGCTGCACTCAGTAGCCCGCATGCGCTGCTGCGCTCACCTGCGATTTCCTATGCTGCACATCTGGTTAATGTTGGCGCTGTGACACACACACACACACACAAACACGCACCTCGTGCATTTCATAAAGGTGTCAGATTTTTATTATATTCACACCCCTGCCTACAATTTTCTAATGAAAAAAGCATGTTGCCATGTCTTCAAAAGTTTTTACAAATAAAAGGTGCGCTTCTACGTGATGAAACACCTTTCGTCCCGCAGACACCCACACACACACAGAGGGGTCACACACCCCGCTGCTGCTCTCTGCTCAGTGGGCCGATTCAGGTCGGACTATTTATTTTAGCGGCTTGTTTCCTGCGCCTGAGAGAAGCCTCTGTTGAGTGTAAACCGCTCACATTCAGGGTGGGTGAGGTGGCCACAGGCTGCCCCCCAAAAAAAAGGGGCTCTGCGTCACTCGGCCCACAGGGCAAAGGTCAACGCACACAGACAAGTTGTGAGGACACAGGTGGCGAGGAGCGGCCGGTGATAAAATTGTGCACAGAAACGGCCCTTTATGTGCTCATATTATTCCAGCCTGTGAAGAGATGTCCAAAATAAGCATCGTGGCAGCAGAGCGAAATGAAGTCGGGACCCTGGCCAGCCTTGCATACCTTGACTTGGGCAGAGGGTTGAATAGCGAGGGCCACTGACGTGCTGTGATTAGATTTATAGCAGATGTTCGGGTTTATAGCAGCTTGCAGCCAGTCGTTTATTTGAAATTTTGGAAAACTGAACAATTTTAATAACAGGGAAGAAACATGGTACTTCAGATAGATGAAACATTTGCTCTGGAAACAGAACCTCCAGTGCCATGTCAGTGTCATTCCAGAGGGGTGCGCTGCCGAGCTCGGACCACCCATCTCAGGGAGCTGCTGTGGGTGGACAAGCAGCCTTTATTCGCTGGCTAAAGCCTCTCAGCATCATGGTTGGCAGAGGAAAAGTACTGAGAGTCATTTCAAAGGACACCTCTGAACATACTTGGCCATATGGCTTCAGGTCCAAAACCTACATCCTGACAGCCTCAGGCTTGTGGGTGCGTGTGCACTTTTGGACACTGTGAGTACTCCACAAGACCTGCTGGGTTGGAGATGTTCTCCTCTTCACCTGATCAGCGTTTGGTCCATGGTCAATCATCATTTCCTTTTTATGCTATCTAAAATCAAATTATGTATTATACAGAACCATAACGCGCAACGAAAATAAGATCTTAATGAATAATTAATTAACATTTCCAAGGCTGTAACTGAAAGCCTGTTCCACGTGTTCATCAGAGGAAAAGCCTTTTCCCCCGTATGGGAGGGGTGGGGTTCCGAAGTCTTTAAAAATGGTACTTCTTGGTCTCCCCCTCCTCTCTCTCTCCCACTCAATCATTCATTTGCCACTCCTTCCATCAGTCCACCTCCTGGTTTCAAAGGTGGTGGAGGGAAGAACCAGGCAGCACCATCAGGCAGACGGTGAGTTTGGCACTTGATTTTTTTTAGAATAAAAATATATGTTTAAAAAAAACATTTTTTACTAACTTTTGGAGCCCTGATTTGACAAAGGAGGGTCATGTTCATTTGACTTTTATTAAAATATTTAATCAGCACCGCAGGTAACAAATTGTATTTTATTCCCTCAAACTAACCCTGGTTTAGCTCTAACACTAGATGAATGAATCTAGTCCTTCTGGTCCTTCTGTTTGGTTCTCCGGAGCCAGAATCCAGCTCTGCGTCTGGGTGCCGTTCTGTGGGAGTCAGAGAGTAAAGCCCACGTAAGGGTTAAGTGAAAGACGGCCAGTGAGTCGGAGCCGCAGACAGTGCGGCTCTGTTGCTTCAAGCCTTGCAGGGGATTTCATGGCAGAAACAGTCTATCAGGCTCAAACAGGGACATACTGCCGCCACTGTGACCAACACCGAACGACTACGCTTCAATATGCTTCAATGTGTTCATTCATTCACAGAGCACTGTTCATGACCATGTGTGGAACCTACGATACAGAAACCAACTCAGATCCAACTCATTAGCTTGACAAATTCACTGCTTGGGCGACAGGTTCCCTTTTTCATTGCATTTATGTAGTAATTGTTTCATTTTTTTAATAGGAAACCCTGGACTTACCAAAAGGAACAAATATTTCATCCGTGGTTCCTGCTTTCCCTCAAAGGACCAGCCCTCCCATCGGTGGCTCTGACTTGACATTTTTACAACTGTCTGTTTCTTGGACTGGATTGCAACATGATCATATACTTTGCGGTCCTCCTCCTTATCCTCAAACCTTCACCTTCCTCCACAACAACCAGTGACAAAAAGGACGATGTGAGCGTCTCCAGTCTAAACCTCCCCAAAGCTCTGAATGCAACTCTAAAAGTCCAAGAGAAAAACCCAAGTTTGTCTTCTGCTATGAAACCCTCACTTACCACAGATGACCAGACAAATGCCAATGGGAAGGGTGGCGTATTTCCAAGTTCCTTTGGTCCATCTGTTGTTACGAAATTCCAAAAAGTCAAAGAGAAGATCCAGAGTTCGGCGAGTGTCATCAAAGCTAACAAGACTACAGACCTGAATCCCTCAACCCCAACTGCACCTCCGATAGTAAAAACCAAGAAAAAGAGTCTACTTCCTGCAAAGCTTGTTCCATCAGCCAAAGTTAACCAGACCAAAACCCATGTGAAAGTGAACATTGCAAATGATCCGGCTGTCCTTTTGAAGAACAAAGAGAAAACTCACCCCACACAAACCACATCTCCCACAAAACCCACACATACCAAAGATGACCAGACCACTACCCAGGAGAACAGAACCCCAAAACCCCTCAGTCCTCCTACACCAACTGTCATCCTGAACATTACAAAGCTGCTCCTAAACAGCAGGCAGAAGAGCCAGAACCCAGCCAAACCCAATAGGTCCAGCTTGGCTAAAGTCAACCAAACCATTAACCATGAGAACAGTGTTAGTGTAGAGACACAAGCTGGTCCAACTCCTGCTTCAGATGCTACAGAAACCACAACGAAGCCAAAAGCGAAGGTTCAGAAAACCTTGTCAGCATCCAAAAAAGTACCCGCGAGTCCTGAAAAGAGAAACATTCCTGCTGCTCCATCTGACCATCTAAACATCACAAAGCAGCGTTTAAAAGAGAAAAGTTCTGCTTCCCCCACGAAACACACAATAACAGTCAAAGCCAACCACACCACGAGCCAGAAGAACAAGGTCACAGCTCCAACACCACCAAGGTCAAAAGGAAAAGAACCAGAGAGATCTGCACCAACTAACAACAACCAGACAGCGGTCGAGGAAACAGGTATCCCAAACCCCGTAAATAAATTAAATGTGACGAGGCTTGCGTATAAACCTGAAGGGAAAAACCAGACTGTAGCTCCGCCTACCAAAGTCACGCCAGGCAGCGAACCTCTTTCACCCAAAGCCAAACCCTCTTCAGCTGTGAAAGTGGTGCTATCTGGGGGCTTCATGCAGAAGGACCCCCAAAGAAACAGCAGCCGGGCCGTGGAAACGGAGCTGAGCCTGAAGCCGGGGTCCCCGTTGGTCATGACCCACCACATCAACCTGCTCCCTGGGGACTGTGTGGGACACTGCGAGGCTGAGATGGCTGAGCTGAAGAAACGCGTGGAAGCCCTGGAGAAGGAGATGACCACCATGAAGAAGAAATGTGGGTGTCAGAGCGCCCAAGTTGTATTATACGTCTTGCTTTCATGGTTTGTCTTGGTTACTGTCCCTTCTTCTTCTTCCCCTAACAGGCACTTTTTGTCCATCTCCACACTGTCCCAGTAACTGCAGTGAGCACGGCACATGCGAAGATGGGGTTTGTGCGTGCAGTGCAGGATTTGGTGGCTCTGACTGCAGTGTCCCCATCTGTCCATCTAACTGCAGCGAGAAAGGGAAGTGCGTGAAGGGAAAATGCGTGTGTCACCATGGCTACACCGGAAGCGACTGCAATAGAGGTAAATTAAGGTATGGGCCAGGATGGGCAAAACGTCCAGATGCATGCTCACATTTCTCGTTTCTTTTCTCACCCAGAGATGAAAAAACCCAGAGTTTCTGTTGAGACTGTGACAGTTGAAGCAGCGCCAGAGGATGACAGCCTTCCAGAAACGACATCGGTCCAAAAGGCCAAGCTAGATAAAGTGGTTTTCACAAAGAAAGAAGATGAGAAGGCTCAGAAGAAGGAGGTTATGGGAAACAGAGGGACAGAGGAGGAAGGAAAGGAGGCCAACACTAAAGTTGTCTTAAAAGACAACTCTGCATCTAATGGCACAAAGAGCAAAAAGACTGGAGGACAAGCAAGCCAGCCGAGGGACGGGGGAAGACGCCTAGAGCAGGTCAGCCAAGGCAAAATTGCAGTTAAAAAAATGGACCCCAAGCCAAGAACAACTGGGAATAAAGAAGAGCTGAGAGATCAGCCAGTGCAGAATTCCACCCGGACTTCTGGTGCAAACGTCAACGGCACCCTTTCAGCTGTGGTCCAGCCAGTGAAGACCACTAAGCCTTTAGTACGGGGTGGAGAAAACGTGAACATGACGAAGGTGGGCAAAGTAAGAACCTCGTCGTTGAACAGGACACACGTTGTGAAAGACAAGAAGCCGGTTCATGACACTGCAACTGTGGTTCTCAAAGAAGGACAAATGCTGAGGACAAAAGACGAAAACCTATTGAACACAACAGGTGTGACAAGAAGACACGTTGTGAAGCAGTCCAGCATTGATGTCGTGCTAATCCAGAATAGGACCTCAACCAGTTTCGTTCTGACATGGCAAGTTCAGGGAACGTTCTGGAATTTCACTGTTTCGTGGAGAGAACTCCGCCTTGGAGAAGAAAGGGAGGTGCAGGAGGTCAAGGAGGAAGCCCAGAGGGAGATCACAGATGGACATGTGAACGTAGTAGAAGCCTACAGACAAAAGTCCAACAAAACCAGTGCTCTGGTCCACAGCGGCAACAGCTCCAAGCCTGGGAAGAACATGCGGAGGTTCCACCAGGTCCTCTCTGGGGCTGCTCGGTCCTTACAGTTGCGTAGCCTGCGACCCCAAACACATTATGCTGTTTCCCTTTACGGCACAAGCCCGGGGTACCGCTCCAAACTTCACCACCTCACAGTCACCACAGGTATGCTGCCACGCTTGGTACTGCTGCGGTGTAGCTCTTCTACTGTCTAAATAAAAGACGTGAAAGGATTGCTGCTCCTGGTGGGTGGGGCCTTAATCTTCATGAAAGGTGCTTTCTGCACATTTGAAATATTGACATCAATTCTGCCAATCATCAGACGTTTAAAAAATGTAAATTCCTTGCAATTTGTCATAAAGAGTTAAATGCTTGTTCCTCACGGGATTCACAATATGAAACAACCATTGACAATATCTCAAGTCTGGCTCTCAAATATGGAATTTTTCTCGTTTTACTTATCGACCACTAGCTCCAGAGGCCCCCTCAGAACTGGTCTTCAGCAACGTGAGCGAGACCTCCGTCACAGTGTCCTGGTCCAAGCCAAAGAACAGAGTGAGCGGTTTCAGAGTCTCCTACATGCACACTGAAAGCGGTAAGGCTCCTCGGTCCCAGTGAACCAACGTTCAAATTCTTCTCTCCGCTGATGAGAGCTTTCCTGCTTCAGGAGAGAGTAACTCCATGTCAGTGGATGGCCATTCTTCTGCTGTGGTCCTCACACGACTCTCAGCTGGTTCGTCCTACAACGTCAGCGTGGCCTCCAAACTGGAGAACGACCCCATAGAGAGCAACCCCAACTCTGCTGTTGTGGTCACTGGTAATTCTAATTCTGTCACCATTTTATCGGAGTTATTCATCGCCTTGAGCAATATGTTGTTTGTACGCTGCAGTGCCGGACTCGCCCACCCATCTTCAGGCCATCAATGTGACGGACACGAGAGCTCTGCTGGTGTGGAAACCCGCCCAGGCCAAGGTGGACCGCTACGTCCTGAGCTACAGCTCCGCAAAAGGTGAGTTCCACCCCAAGGCGCGTGGAGGCGCACGAGCGGCTGGGCTCCCGGTAACAGTGTCCCCTGCGGTGGCAGTGCCCAACGTGACGGTGACAGTGATGCTGTCTGGAAGAACGGTGGAGCACCAGCTGAGAGGTCTACACCGTGCGACAGTCTACAGCGTCACGCTGCTGAGCCAGCTCAACGGACTGCAGAGCCGCCACATCGGCGCAGCCTTCACCACCGCCAGCGGTACTCAACCTCGATCACACTCATTATGTAATGCATGTAGACACTAGGGCTGCTGAAATTCATCGAATAATCGATGCATCGCGATTGGTCGATTTTTTCGCGATGATGTCGCTCGGTGGTTTTCTAGTTAAGAAGCAGTGCCGGTAGTGACTGTGGCGGCCTGATCTGAGCGCTACTCTGAGTTCGGCCTCGTCCACACGGACGTTCCAAATGAACGTCCTCTGAACGGCATACGCGTTTTAAAAAAATAAATAAATAAAGTATAGTGATTGTCACATGTGATACACAGCAGCACAGCACATGGTGCACACAGTGAAATGTGTCCTCTGCATTTAACCATCACCCTTGGTGAGCAGTGGGCAGCCATGACAGGCGCCCGGGGAGCAGTGTGTGGGGACGGTGCTTTGCTCAGTGGCACCTCAGTGGCCCCTTGGTGGCTCGGGATTCGAACAATCAACCTCCTGATTACGGGGCCACTTCCTTAACCGCTAGGCCACCGCCGCCCCATTTTAGCTGCATGTCATCTCACTGACGTGTCTGGAAACATCAAGTGAAGAAATGTCATAACCGAGTATTAATTAAGAGCGGTGAAGGTTCGCTCCTCTAGGACACACCCTGTCCTCACACTCATGCTGTGCTGCAGGACTGAAGCTCCAGACTGTCACTCCTCAGGCCGTGACAGCACACTCAGCTGTCATCACGTGGAAGGCCCCGCCCCTGCCCTTCAGAACCTACAGGCTCACCTACCAGCTGCCAGGACGAGACGCCAAGGTCAGCTGCCCCCCCCCCCGAGTTCCAGTGCAGACGCTCGCACAAACTCATAACTCATGTCCTTCTCCCTCGACCCGTGGACAGGAGGTGATTCTCAGCGCGTCCGTGGTGCAGTACGAGCTGACGGGGCTGCTGGCCGGGTCCAACTACACCGTGAAGGTGGAGGGAGAGAAGGAGGGCCACTTCATCCCCGTCGTGTCCACGGAATTTTCAACAGGTGCCACACGCCTCAAACACCCGACCCTCCAAAACCTGAAATGCTCCATGAAAATGTTTCTGATGTTCTGTGATGTTCAGGGGGGCTGCACCTGTCCCACCCGGCCGATTGCTCTCAGCTGCAGCAGAACGGGGCGATAGAGTCCGGCGAGATGAAGATCTACCCTCACGGACCCACCGGGAAGCCAGTGGCCGTTTACTGTGACATGGAGACGGACGGAGGAGGCTGGACGGTAATCGTCTGGTGCCCGAGCGTCCAGTTCTGAGGCGTGTGGAGGATGAGGCTCGCCGAGTAACCCCATCCGGTGCCTTTCAGGTCTTCCAGAGGAGGCTGGACGGAAAAACGGATTTCTACAGAAACTGGAAGGAGTACAGCAAGGGCTTCGGCCATCTGAGCGCTGAATTCTGGCTCGGTAACACCCGCATGATACATGACCAGGAAGATGATGATAGAAATGCACGAAGAGCAGAGTAAAGGGGGCGTGTCCTGTTTCCTGCAGGAAACGAGCTCCTGCACACCCTCACCAGCGCGGCCGCCACGAGTCTGCGCGTGGACCTGCGCTCGGGGAACGAGACGGCCTTCGCCCACTACGCCAACTTCACCGTGGCCCCGCAGCAGAGCAACTACACCATGCACGTGTCCGGCTACTCCGGCAACGCAGGTGAGGCTGACAGGCGGGGCTTCGTCACGTTCGGCTGGTTTAATACCTTCCCACTCCGTTAATGTGACATCGTCTCGACCATCAGGGGACTCCCTGAGGTACCACACAAACCGGCCGTTCTCCACCAGAGACAAGGACCCCAACCCACTCAGCATCCACTGTGCCAAGGAGTACATGGGAGGCTGGTGGTACAAGAACTGTTACAAGGCCAACCTGAACGGGCTCTACAGCACCTTCTCCAAGAACCAGGTGACCTTGCATGGCTTTCCTCCTCTCCTACATTCTCCTGCCTCGATGTTTCACATCTTCTCCCTTCTTTTCTTCTTCAGGGGGTGGTCTGGATCGACTGGAGAGGCAAGGACGCGTCCATTCCTTTCACTGAGATGAAGCTTCGCCCAGCGTCCTTTGCCTCTGACAAGCAGGGTTAGGGGTGAAAAATGGAGGGGGTGAAGAGAGAGAGAGAGAGAGAGAGAAAGAGTAGAGTGGGGCTCTTTACTCACACTGGTGACATTGTAGGATCGTCCCAGAGCCTACATCACAGGATGTCCAAACACGCACTCGCCGGGCCAGTGTGGTCCCACAATGCAGCTGGTGCCTCCGGGATGTCCTCCTATACGTTTACGGACAAGTGCACCGCCTCAGATTGCCCTCTGGCCCCCTTCTCTCCATGATGTGTGTTGACTGTCTGTCAAATGTGTGATGTTTCTGCCGTCGGAACCAAAAAAGCCAATAAAACAACAATCTGTTCTTGTTACGAAGTGTGTTATTCTTGTTTCGTCCATCCATGCATCTGTCTATCTATCTATCACCACCACATCCACATCTATCTATCACCACCACAACCGCCTTTCCAAACCATGAGGGATTTCAGAGCTGCAGTTATGCTCTAATCCATTATGGTTCAAGATCTTTCTGATCATGTCCCTCTGCCTCGTTTCACCTTTTCACAGCCACACAGATGAAGGGCAGAGCAATATTTGTTAGTCCTTGTGAGGACATCGTTTTCCGTCCCGCAAGGACGATCCATGCGACAGAGCTGTGTTTGTCTACGGGAGTTGTTATTATAGTGCCCAGAATAAAAGTGAAGCTCTGGCTTTGGAGGACCTTTAGAGTGATGATGATCATCATGTCTGTTGGGTCTGTCGGTGCAGATCCTGGAGGTCTTCTGCTGTTAGCTCTCCTGATGCTGCTTCTGTGGTGGTGGTGGTGGAAAATGCGAGGAACCCATCAGAAAGCCTACAGAGCAGACAGAGGTGGGTTCACCACATCTAATGGTATTTGAGAAGTGATCCATGTGGTTTCTCCAGCTTGTTCTCCCTCCACAGCTCTTCCCGGTCCCCCTTCACTCCCGCTCCTGGGCAACATGTTGGACTTGGCACGGGACCATCTGCCAAGTCACCTGACCACGCTGGCACGTCGCTATGGGAACATATACCGCCTCCAGTGTGGCAGCACCAGTAAAGAGACCCGATCTCCGTTACTTGCACAGTGAGCATCTGACCATGGCCCCTGGTGTGTTCTCTCATTTGCCTGTTGGTGTGACGCAGCGATGGTGGTGCTGAGCAGCGCTGATGTCATTCGGGAGGCCCTGGTGAGGAAGTGGTCAGACTTCGCCGGACGGCCCCACTCCTACACAGGTAACCCCGCCTCCACCGGCCCCACCTGGCACCTCCGCAGCCCCCCTCACGCTTACCGCTCCGTCAGGAGACCTTGTTTCCGGAGGTGGCTGCTCCATCTCCCTCGGAGACTACAGCGAGGAGTGGAAGACCCACCGCAAGGTTACCCATAGTGCTCTGCAGCGCTGCGTAGCTGGCCCGTTGCAGGACGTCATTAAGCAGCAAGCGCTGAAACTCCGACAAGTAAGTAAGCAGAAAGCACTCAACGCGTAGGGCCAGTAAATAATGGCGATGATCACGCCCGAAGTAACACTCAGGTGCCCGCAAGGCAATGGCCCGGCTCATAACACACAAACTACAGATCCCATAATGCAGCGCTTCGGTTGCCTTGCCGAACCCGGTCCGTTCTGTAGATAAGCGTCGCATTAAACACCTTAACATGCACGGACTTTGATAATATGTGTTGTTGTACGAGAATCTTTCTCGAAATTCGATTATTGAAGTACTGCACCAGTTCTTCAGTATCAGTTCTGTCTTCCTATCCATCTAGCAGACAAGCGTTGTGTACCAGTTTGAAGATGTTAAAATGCGAATGTCCAGGTGCTGCTGGACTACGACGGAGCTGCAGTAGATCTGTCTGAAGACTTCACGGTGGCCGCCAGCAACGTCATCACGGCCCTGTCCTTCCGAAAGCAGGTCCGAGACCACCATCCGATCCCAAGCACAGTTAAACCTGACCTGCAGAGCCACTGACCTTCACAAGATAACATGCGTTTTGTATGAAAAAAAAAGAGCATGGTTTTCAGTCTACATGCATATTTTGAGACTGGAAATTGTGCGTTCCTCGTGTTCCTCAGTTTGAGAAGAGCTCGACAGATCTGCAGAAGCTGCACGGCTGTCTGAACCGCATTGTGTCGCTGTGGGGTTCTCCGTGGATCTCCGCGCTCGACTCGTTCCCGCTCCTCCGGGTCAGGAATAGTAATAACCACAACACTGACTTTATTCATATCTGCGACTTCTACTCCAGATGTTCTCATTCTGATGTCCCAGTGATGGATGGATCTTTTGCTTGTTCTTCATTTATAAAGAAACTGCCAAATCGTCCCTTCTCCAAATTGTTGGACGAGGTCACTCGGAGAGACGCTCTCATAAGGACGCACCTGGAGGATTTCAAAGTAAGAGCAGAACCGGCCAGACGGTCACGTACCTTAACCGCTGCGGTGCTGGATGTGTGACATCGGGACAAATGTGTCCAGTGCGGCCCGATGCAGGAGAGCGCTGTCGAAGAGGGAGGAGCTGTGACTGCAGCGCTGCTGAGATCTTCCGATCAACCAGAGGGACAAAGACACCGTGCGGTATGTGACCTGGACCACCGGCCCAGATTTTTAACCCTACTTACCATTAGAAGCATTTACATTTCCAGCATTTACCAGACGCCCTTATCCAGAGCGACTTACAATCAGTAGTTACAGGGACAGTCCCCCCCTGAGGACACTCAGGGTTAAGTGTCCTGCTCAGGGACACAATGGCAGTAAGTGGGGTTTGAACCCGGGTCTTCTGGTTCACAGGCGAGTGTGTTACCCACTAGGCTACTACCACCCACAGAAGCATGAGCCTTCGATGATGAATTATCATAGCGTCCCATAAACGTTTCTACAACGTTCCTTCACGCGACGTTTATAACATGGCAGTGGGATGAGAGTAAAGTCCTCAGGAGATTTTCTGCCGTTCGTGAAGTCAGGTGAGAACACCAACATTTTCTTGTCCTCAACTTCTACCAAAATCCCCACGAGCGTTGAACAGAGTCAACGGCAAGCAAGCGCAGCAAAAACGTGTCTGGTGGTCAGAAGGCGTTCATTTCCAACATCCGGAACGGCGCGGTACTCAGATCAGGCCGCCACAGTCACTACCGGCTCTACTTCTTAACTAGAAACCACCAGACAACGTCATTACGAGATAATCCATGCAGAATCGCGATTTCAACACACTTATTACACCTCGCACTGCACCTCGTATACTCCGAGCCTCCAGTACTGCTCGCCTGGTCCCTCCATCTCTGAAGGTAAAAGGAAGACGCTCATCTAGACTCTTCTCCGTCTTGGCCCCTCGGTGGTGGAATGAACTTCCAGCTCAGTCACTGAGCACCTTCACACGGCAGCTCAAGACCTTCCTCTTTAGAGAATATTTAGATGAACTTGTGACCTTCTTCTTGTCTGACTTCTGTATAGAAACTAGAACAGAGTGAATAAAAAGATTGTATTCATAGTTGGGGGTCCTGGTGAACCAGAACTGATCACTTCATCCATGGTGACATGGAAGCACGTTCTAAGTCGCTCTGGATACGGGCGTCTGCTAAATGCCTTAAATAGAAATGTAAACATCCTTACTAACCATAAACCCTCAACACCAAAGAGCTCCGTTTAATGAATTATTAATGAGATGCCTCCTCAGACCCTGACAGACACACATGTGCACATGACCATGGTGGACCTTCTCATTGGTGGAACGGAGACCACCGCAGCCTGGCTGTGCTGGACCGTCGGGTTCCTGTTGCACAGGCCGGAGGTGGAACTTCACATCACATCACGCACACATGACGTGTCGTTCGCAACGCAACATACAATCTGGGTTTCATGTTTTTGGTCTACAGATCCAGGATCAGGTGTACGAGGAACTGTGTTCGGTGCTGGAGGGTCGGTACCCGCAGTACAGCGACCGGCGGAGGCTGCCGGTCCTCTCAGCACTCGTCTGTGAGGTTCTGCGACTGAGACCTGTAGCCCCGCTGGCTGTACCTCACAGAGCAGTCCGAGACAGCAGGTACCACACACACACACACAACACCACCACACACACACACACACACACACACACCACAAAGCAGTCCGAGACAGCAGGTACCACAACACACACACACACACACCACACACACAAAGCAGTCCGAGACAGCAGGTACCACACACACACCACACACACACACAAAGCAGTCCGAGACAGCAGGTACCACACACACACACAACCACACACACACACAAAGCATTCCGAGACCAGGTACCCACACAACAGCACACACACACACCACACACACACACAGCATCCGAGACAGCAGTACCACCACACACACACACACACACCACAAAGCATCCGAGACAGCAGGTACCACACACACCACACACACACACACACACACAAAGCAGTCCGAGACAGCAGGTACCACACACACACACACACACACACAACACACACAAAGCTTCCGAGACAGCAGGTACCACCACCACACACACACACACACACCGACAGCAGGTACCACACACCACACACACACACACACACAAAGCAGTCCGAGACAGCAGGTACCACACACACACACACACACACACACACACACAAAGCAGTCCGAGACAGCAGGTACCACACACACACACACACACACACACACACACACACACACACAAAGCAGTCCGAGACAGCAGGTACCACACACACACACACACACACAAACAGTCCGAGACAGCAGTACCACACACACACACACACACACACACACACACAAAGCAGTCCGAGACAGCAGGTACCACACACACACACACACACACACACACAAAGCAGTCCGAGACAGCAGGTACCACACACACACACACACACAAAGCAGTCCGAGACAGCAGGTACCACACACACACACACACACACACACACACACCACACACAAAGCAGTCCGAGACAGCAGGTACCACACCACACACACACACACAAAGCATCCGAGACAGCAGGTACCACACACACACACACACACACAACACAAAACAGTCCGAGACAGCAGTACCACACACACACACACACACACACACACAAGCAGTCCGAGACAGCAGGTACCACACACACACACAAAGCAGTCCGAGACAGCAGGTACCACACACACACACACACACAAAGCAGTCCGAGACAGCAGGTACCACCACACCACACACACACACACACACACAAAGCAGTCCGAGACAGCAGTACCACACACAACCCACAAACACAAAGCAGTCCTAGACAGCAGGTACCACACCCACACACACACCACACACAGCAGTCCGAGACAGCAGGTACCACACACACACACACACACACACACACACACAAGCAGTCCGAGACCATACCCACACACACACAACAAACACAAATCGCACAGCCGGTACCGCACCCACACACACCACACACACACACACACCACACACAGCAGTCCGAGACAGCAGGTACCACACACACACACCCAACCACACACACACAAGCACATCCGATACAGCAGGTACCACCACACACCACACACCACACACACACAAAGCAGTCCCTAGACCTGCATGTCCCCACACACACACACACACACACACAACACAAGCAGTCCGAGATAGCAGGTACCACACACACACACACACACACACACACAAAAGCAGTCCGAGACAGCAGGTACCACACACACACACCACACACACAAAGCAGTCCGAGACAGCAGGTACCACACACACACACACACACACAAAGCAGTCCGAGACAGCAGGTACCACACACACACACACACACACCACACAAACCAAAGCAGTCCGAGACAGCAGGTACCACACACACACACAACACAAAGCAGTCCGAGACAGCAGGTACCACACACACACAACACACACACACACACACACAGCAGTCCGAGACAGCAGGTACCACACACACACACACACACACACACACAAAGCAGTCCGAGACAGCAGGTACCACACACACACACAAACACAAAGCAGTCCGAGACAGCCGGTACCCACACACACACACACACACACACACACACAACACACACACAGCAGTCCGAGACGCAGGTCCACCACACACCACACACACCACACAAAGCAGTTCCGAGACAGCAGGTACCCACACACCACACCACACACACACACACAAACACAAAGCAGTCTCCGAGACAGCAGGTTACCACACACACACACACACACACCACCCCAGACAGCAGCCCGGTACCACACACACACACACACACACACACACACACAGCAGTCCGAGACAGCAGTACCACACACACACACACACACACAGTCCGAGACAGCAGGTACCACACACACCAACAACAAGCAGTCCGAGACAGCAGGTACCACACACACACACAACACACACACACACACATACACAAAGCAGTCCGAGACAGCAGGTACCACACACACACACACACAACACACACAAAGCAGTCCGAGACAGCAGGTACCACACACACACACACACAAAAAGCAGTCCGAGACAGCAGGTACCACACACAACACACACACACACAAACACACAAGCAGTCCGAGGACAGCAGGTACCACACACACACACACACACACACACACACAAAAAAAGCAGTCCGAGACAGCATGTACCACACACACACAAAGCAGTCCGAGACAGCAGGTACCACACACACACACAAACACAAAGCAGTCCGAGACAGCAGGTACCACACACACACACACACACACACACACACACAGCAGTCCGAGACAGCAGGTACCACACACACACACACACACACACACACACACACACCACACCAAAGCAGTCCGAGACAGCAGGTACCACACACACACACAAACACAAAGCAGTCCGAGACAGCCGCGGTACCACACAACACACACACACACACCACACACCACACAGCAGTCCGAGACAGCAGGTACCCACACACACACACACACACACACACACAAAGCAGTCCGAGACAGCAGGTACCACACACACACACAAACCAAAGCAGTCCGAGACAGCAGGTACCACACACACACCCACACACACACAGCAGTCCGAGACAGCAGGTACCACACACACAACACACACAGCAGGTACCACACACACCACACACACACAAAGCAGTCCGAGACAGCAGGTACCACACACACACACAAACACAAAGCAGTCCGTGACAGCAGGTACCACACACACACACACCACACACACACACACACACACAGCAGTCCGAGACAGCAGGTACCACACACACACACACACAGTCCGAGACAGCAGGTACCACCACACACACACACACACACAACAGCAGGTACCACACACACCACACACAAAGCAGTCCGAGACAGCAGTACCACACACACACCACACAACACAAAGCAGTCCGAGACAGCAGGTACCACACACACCACACACACACACCACACACAGCATCCGAGACAGCAGGTACCACACACACACACACAGTCCAAGACAGCAGGAACCACACACACACACACACAAAGCAGTCCGAAACAGCAGGTACCACACACACACACACACACACACACATACACACAAAGCAGTCCGAGACAGCAGGTACCACCACACACACACACACAAAGCAGTCCGTGACAGCAGGTACACACACACACACACACACAAAGCAGTCCGAGACAGCAGGTACCACACAAACACACACACACACAAACACACAAAGCAGTCCGAGACAGCAGGTACCACACACACACACACACACACAAAAAGCAGTCCGAGACAGCAGGTACCACACACACACACACACACACACAAAAAGCAGTCCGAGACAGCAGGTACCACACACACACACACAAAAGCAGTCCGAACAGCAGTACACAACCACACACACCACACACACAGCATACAAAAAGCAGTCCGAGACAGCAGGTACCACACCACACACACACACACACACACAAAAAGCAGTCCGAGACAGCAGGTACCACACACACACACACACACACACACAAAAAGC